>NC_091458.1:130371420-130671420 GCF_027789765.1 Dendropsophus ebraccatus
TAAATTACAGACAAAAAAACAAAAAGTGAAACAGCAACCTACAGGTTAAAATAGAGATCCTAATTTTTTATATCTATATAGCAGGTTTTTATCGTGTATATGCCAGGGGGAGTATGTACGGTAAGCACTTGCACCTGTAGGTTGCTGTTGCACTTTTTGTTTTGGTTTTATGTCTCTATGACACGTCAAAAGTTTTTACAAATGACAGTGACACCTTAAACAGTCTGTTTTACCCAAGTGTTTGGGTACAACTCTTTAAGTGGTTAACTTTCTTTCTAAGGGGGACTGCCCCTTTAAACTGGAGGTATCGGACACAGAAATACATTTTTACTGCACTCAACCTTTTTTTTTTTTTTGGTTGCAGTATAATGGCTAAAACACTGATAATATGTAACACATACATAACAGTAATGAAAAAGTACATAAAATAAATATCACTTCTGATAATGTGATCTAGATTGTCTTTAGCTATATACATAAAGTGAATGGTAAGATCTACATTTCCCTTTTAAGTTTTCCAAGATATGTTTTCCAATTCTATGTGTTTTTTTCTCTTTCTAACCGATAAAATTGTCAAACTAGTTTAAGGAAGAAGGGGGCTCTGTAGGACGCCTAGTCTGGACAATTTTTTGTTTTGGGCTTCTCATCTCATCCTCCTCTTCCTCAGTTTCACTCTCACACACGTGAACCACCACGCTAGGAGTTGACTCTGTGCCTGCATGAAGTTCGTACTTCTCCCCTGAAAAAGTACAAAAAAAAAAATAATAATAATAAAATAAAAACAGCGATGGATTAAAAAAAAGTACCTGTCATTAAAGCGAATGTACCATTAGGTACATCACTTTTTTTTTTTTACATTAGATGATCAGATGCTGGTGGTGCACCTGGTGCCACCTGGTTACCACACTCCCACTGTGACACGGCTCTTTTGATTCTAATGGAGCCACGTCACAGAGGAGATGGGATATCTGAGATATACTGGGGGTAGTGGGCCTGCTCCAGTGCATAGAGCCAGGCCAGTGTACAGCAAACGAACATCGTCGAGCATGGGAACTGGGTGGCGTTCCAAAAAACGGACCCCGCTATCGGCCGATTTGTTAATGTAAAGGGGGGGGAAAAAAAGCTATGTACCTGATTGTACGTTTGCTTTAAAAAAAATTTTTTGACATGTCAAAAGTTTTTGATCACAGTGGGTGTCAGGAGATATACCTGGGTGTGGCAGCCGTGTCATTCACTACCCGGCCTATGTAGCCTCATAGATTATCAGAATTAGCTGATCAGTAGATACAGCCGGGGTGTGGATGACACTGCTGGGTGCTCTCTCCCAGACTATATCTGCTGATCACTTTAAGTCTCTGCAGCAAAACCCGCTGCGATCAATAACTTTGTATATGCCTGATAACATGGCAAAAGCTATTTTTAAATAACAGGTATCCTTATAGTTTGGTATTGATGTATATGAATAGTTTTGTATGAAAAGGAGATGCAATAATTCAATAATGGGCGTTACTCCATGCTCATTATCGACTGATTGTGCCTCTGTATCCACAGAGACCCGAACTTTTGGATGGGCAGTGGATTTCACCGCTAATCCAGAAGCACTCGTTGTGATGGGTACACTTTAATATTGGCTCTTCGGGCTTGCTTACTTACCATAGTGCATCCTGGTGCCATCTCCAAGTAAATGACACACACAGGCGTCCACATAATAGCGAACATCAGCCCAGGCCACCTTCTTACACTGCTTCATGGCACTTCTTCCGGCTGTGGACTGGTCTGCTAGTATGGGCACTCTGACCAGGCTATGGCTACAGTCCTATATACACTAGTCTGTAATGCACTGTATTCTAACATCTACCATAGTCGTCACTAACTTCTCAGCAGTCCCATATGTACAGTTTCTAGTGATAAGCGACTTACCTGGACCGAGTTTTGAAACCGCACAGAGCAAATCATAGTTGATCACTGGTGTTGGGTCCTCGCTTTGTTTCCATCCTACAGGAGGAGATGCTGGCGGTGAAATAAGAAACTGTTTCATTGGCTGTGGGGGCAGTAGAAAGGATTTTTCCCCTTCCTCATTGGATACTTGGGCCTGAAGAAATATCCGAGAGGGTAATAAGTATCACTGTATAGTGTCACAGAAATTGCTTAGCACTTCAAGACCAACATAAAGTTATACAAAATTACAAAAAAAATACAATAGAGAAAGGCATCCGTAAGTCGGCTAATAAAACATGTTGTGTGACCTTTCCTCCCAAATAATAAAATGACATTTTATTTCCCATTCAAAATTAACTGTTATAAAACATTAAAGGAGTAGTCCAGCCCTGTCAAAAATCTGACAGGCAGCAAGGGCAGGAAAAAAAAAAAACAAGCAACCCTTGCTTACCCCCTTGTGCCTGCAATGAGCAGTGTGACCGGCCCCGGGACCCCCGCCGGAAGGCATTGTGATGACGTCACGACTCGGGGAGAATGCCGGTCCCCACTGATGGACAGCCCTCTCAGCCAATCAATGACTGCAGCAGTGTCCCGCCCCAGTAGCTGACTAGCTGAGTGGGCTGTCCATCAGCTAGGTGGTGATGTCAGCTGTGAAGGAGATCCCGGAGCCCTGTGGGGGCCCGCAGCAGCGATCCAGTGCTGGAAAGGCATGGGGAGAGGTGAGTTGGTGTAGTTTTTACTGTTCCCCCTGCCCCTGCTGTTACAAAAATTTTGCTGATCCACACTATAAAGGATACTATTATTCATACAGCACAGTGATTGTGGTCAAGTATTTTAAAAAATTGTGCAAAATTGCTGAATTTTGTCAGTCTCAGAAAAAAAACATAAAGGGGGAGATTTATGAAAGGGTGTAAATATACACCTGGTGTAAACTGGCCACAACAACCAATCACAGCTCCTCTTTTATTCTACCAGAGCTGAAAGCTGAGCTGTGATTGGTTGCTGTAGGCAGTTTACACCAGATGTATATTTACACCCTTTCATAATCTCCCCCAAAAAGATATATAGATATGTTTTTTTCCCAGAAATAGTTCTTTATAGTTTCTAATGTGCTAAGGGTGGGTTCACACTACATTTTTGCTGTCAATTTACAGTATATATGTAAAGGAAAACAATGGATGTAAAAACGAATGAAGTTGTATGCCATACTACAGGATCAGTTTTCCATTGACTTACATTATATGGGAAAAAAAATTATGGAAATTGGTTTGTTTTTTACGTACATAAAGACGTGATTGACTTTGTTTTTCTGTACATTAAATGTAAACGTTCTAAAACGGATTCAATAAAACAAATTTATAAACACAGTGTGAACCTAGCCTAATATATGTGAAAAAAAACTTTATAATCACTGTAATCGTTGTGACCTGGAAAATATATTTATTATGTTATTTTTACTGTAAGTTTAATTACATTTTTTTCACTATCCCCCCCAAAAACGGTTAGTAAAAGTTAATCAATTAGTAAGGTTGGGTAAACACTGCATTTTTGCTGTTTCTTTTATTGTTTTATGCACATCTGTTTTTATCCTTTTTTTAAAAAGAAAAAATGATCGAAACACATCAGGTTTTTTTTTGCGTACACAAAAATGTGGTCGACCTCGCTTTTGTGTACACTAAAAAAACAGATGCGTTTTGATCCTTTTTTTTTATAATGGCATTGTCATTGGAGAAAAGGATCAAAACGGATGCACACAAATACATCCATTGTTTGCAAAATAAAGATTGCTAAAATGCAGTGTGAACCCAGCCTTACATAAATCAAAATGGCCCCAAAATAAAAAAAAATAAAAATAAAAATTAGTCCCACAAAAACAAGTCCTCATGTGGGCCCTCATGTTGGCAAAAAAAAAAAAAAGAGGAAAAAAGAAAATTCCTTGGTCACTAAAAGATTAAACACTGTGATTGTCTATGGGTCAGGCTGGTGATCACATGACCCAGTTACAGTAATAAAACACATGGATGCAGCCATGCTGGAATGAAACAGATGGCACTGTAGGAATAGTGATAACGAGTTTGCATTATATGGGAAAAAACAAAACCTCATGCTTTAAACCATTTTGGTGAGGCAACTGAAATTACATGAAGTGACATGATCCTGATCATACAATCTTATTTGAATTACATCATGCTTTTGTGACTCCTACTGTGTTTTCATATATTGCAATAACAATAGACCGTTATCTAATGACTGCCCTCTCACAAGACTGTCCACACCAACTAATCCCATAAATTTTACATGTCCGTGCAGCCCTTGTCCTAGTGTAAAATAATAAATGTTATATATATACCTGTCCACGCTCCCCAGTGTTCTTCCCTCTTCCGCCCTCTGCTGGCACTTCTGAGTGACAGGATATTCAGACAATCATAAAGCAAGACGGGCTCTGAAGGGCCAGCAATGGCTGCGGAGAACGGGCAGAAGCTAGAAGGACACCAGGGAGTGTTGACAGTTATGCTGCATGGACATCGATAAATATATATATATATATATATATATACACACACACACACACACACACACACACACACAGGGTGGTCCAGAAGTAGGTGGACAGTATGTGTAATAGGGTCATAAAGGGGGACATTTATCCAACGTGGTGTAAAGTGAAACTGGCTCAGTTGCCCCTCGCAACCAATCAGATTCCACTTTTCATTTCTCACAGACTCTTTGGAAAAGTAAAGGTGGAATCTGATTGGTTGCTAGGGACAACTGAGACAATTCTACTTTATACCAGTTTGATATATAACACATACTGTCCACCTACTTTTGGAGCCCTCTGTATAGATAGATATACAGGCCTTGCTGCACGATTATCAAGCCATGTACTAGTCTCAGTAAACGAGCACTGATCTGGCTGTGTAATTCGGCCCATACAGTATGGTCTCCCTTTCCTCCCTGCAATGCTTCTTCCTCTTCCCCTCATTGCTCCAACTTCCTCACCTTCGCCCCCTTTGTTCCCCTTTCTCCTTATTACTTTGACTTATTCACTTCTATACTTTTTATTTAGTTGCCTAAATCAAAACATATTGATTTGCTAAGCTAAGAACTAGTCGTTTCTTCTTGATTCTACAATAAACAGTGATCCACTCTCTCGGAGACCTACACCATACACATATGACATGGTCACGGCAAGCTTTTACTAGAATACTCTAAAGCGAGTTTAGGAGCTAAGGGCGGGTTCACACTACGGAATTCTCGCGGACAATGTCCGCGGAATTCCATCAGCTATCCGCCCGCACATCTGGGCGCCTTTCCGCCGGCCCCATAGACACCATTCTATGGGCCGGCGTATTCCGCTATACGCTGAAAGAAATGTTATGTCACTTCCTTTAGCGGATCGCGGAATACGCCGGCCCATAGAATGGTCTCTATGGAGCCGGCGGAAAAGCGCGTGCCCGTGCGGGCGGACAGCTGACGGAATTCCGCGGACATTGTCCGCGAGAATTCCGTAGTGTGAACCCGCCCTAAGGGTCCTATTACACAGGCCGACTACTGCCCGATAATTTTAGTAAATGAGCGCCGATCTGCTAGATCGGTGCTCCTTTATTGGACCTATTACATGGCCCAATAATTGGGCAGTAGGGGCTGCATGGACATCGTTAGCGATGTCAATGCTGCCCCTGCCCAAACACCTGAAGACTGGAAGCGGGGAGAGGTAAGGTATCAGGTGTTTGGGCAATCATCAGCTCCTCATGACTAAAACACGTAGCGATGCGTGGTCGGTGCCCGATGGTTTTAGGTCCGAACCTAAACCAACGATCAAGCTGATGATCGTTTCATCGACTGATCTTTGTCTCTACTACACAGAGTGATAATCGCCCGTGTTATAGGCCCCTAAGTTTGTTCCACAGATGATGAGTTCGCTGATGTTCACCATTAACCCCTTAAATTCTGCGCTCCTTAGTGTGTCTGTCCCTGAGTTATTGACACCTCTGCAGCGTTTCCAATTCTAAGAATATTCTCCAGACCTGTTATAGCATAGGGAATATATGCATGTAATATAACAGACATATAGGGAGTGCTGCCATACCCTCTTTATTCCTGAACAGTAACATACCGTCAGGTTGAGGCTTTGTGGCGAATTTCTCTTTTCTTGAATTCCCAAGACACATCATTTAATCAGGATTACGGTACAGAAGCAGACATAAATTAGCGGCCTTTTTCCTGGCTTACATCGCCGAGAGCTTTGAAAGCGTCCTTCTTCTAGAATGTGGTCTCTCTGCATTCATTAACACTGATCAATATTGGATGGTTTCCCTAATGCTTTCAATAACCGGTGTTTTTCTTACCATGCAAAAAATGTTTTTGTCTGGAGACCCCTTAAAGGGGCATTTTCTTATTTGGTGAGAAACCTGACAGAAGGCTGCGGGGTTATTGCAAACAGCACAACGCTATTCCTTTACCGTAAATATTTATACAAGTGTTGTCGTGTTTCCCCTCGGCATTTGCTTTCAAAAGCAGCCCAGGTGGCTAACAGACTACAGCTCCCATCCTGCATTGCTCACAACTCATTGCTCCTCTGCTCCCCCTAGCTGCTGAAGAGCAAATCTACAATCTCTTATGCATGTCATACGGTTTGCTGGCTCCCATCTTTTGCTGTTTCAAAGATCAATATCTCACCTTCCTATAAATACTATTGTTAGAACTGAGCGCCCCTGATCAGCGTGCTGACGTTGCAGTACAGGTTATAACTAGGGGCAACAAGTAGGGCTGGGCGATATGGCCAAAAAATAAAATCTCAGTTCTTTAAAAATGATTCTCGATTTAAATCTTGATTTTTTTTTGTTGCTAATAATTAAGTAATAGTAGAGGGAGTAGTAGTTGGAGTAGCAGCAGTAGTGGGAGTAGTAGTAGTACTAGTGGGAGTAGTCGTAGTAGCAGTAATTGTAGTAGTAATAGCAATAGTGAGAGCAGTAGTAGTAGTAGCAGTAGTAGTGGGAGTAGTAATAGCAGTTAAGGGAGTAGTAATAGCAGTTGTGGGAGTAGTAGTAGCAGCAGTAATTGGAGTAGGAGTAGTAGTTGCAGTTGTGGGAGTAGTAATAGCAGTAGTGGGAGTAGTAATAGCAGTAGTGAGAGCAGTAGTAGTAGCAGTGGGAGTAGTAGTAGCAGTAATTGGAGTAGGAGTAGTAGTACCAGTAGTTGGAGTAGTATTGGGAGTAGTAGCAGTAGTGGGAGTAGTAGTACCAGTGGGAGTAGTAATAGCAGTAGTGGGAGTAGTATTGGGAGTAGTAGCAGTAGTGGGAGTAGTAATAGCAGTAGTGGGAGTAGTAGTACCAGTGGGAGTAGTAATAGCAGTAGTGGGAGTAGTAGTAGTAGTACCAGTTGTGGGAGTAGTAATAGCAGTAGTGGGAGTAGTAGTAGTAGTACCAGTGGGAGTAGTAATAGCAGTTGTGGGAGTAGTAGTAGCAGCAGTAATTGGAGTAGGAGTAGTAGTAGCAGTAATTGGAGTAGGAGTAGTAGTTGCAGTTGTGGGAGTAGTAATAGCAGTAGTGGGAGTAGTAATAGCAGTAGTGAGAGCAGTAGTAGTAGCAGTGGGAGTAGTAGTAGCAGTAATTGGAGTAGGAGTAGTAGTACCAGTAGTTGGAGTAGTATTGGGAGTAGTAGCAGTAGTGGGAGTAGTAGTACCAGTGGGAGTAGTAATAGCAGTAGTGGGAGTAGTAGTAGTAGTACCAGTTGTGGGAGTAGTAATAGCAGTAGTGGGAGTAGTAGTAGTAGTAGTACCAGTGGGAGTAGTAATAGCAGTTGTGGGAGTAGTAATAGCAGTTGTGGGAGTAGTAGTAGTAGTACCAGTGGGAGTAGTAATAGCAGATGTGGGAGTAGCAGTACTGGGAGTAGTAGTTATAGTCACTTGGTAGGTGTTGAAGAGAAGAGAGCTGTGGGGCGCTGTGCTGGGTACTCACCCGCTATCTGGTGCTCTGGGTTCCTCAATGCCTGGCTGCTGCTCCTGGAAAATCTTTTGTATGCGGGAAGCAGGGATGCCCTGGGTGCGGGCAGCAGCAGTGGATCCAGCAGGGGGCGCTCTGACCTGCAGGAGAAGCAGCTGCAGCTCTGGGCCAGTTAGAGGCCTTATTCAAGCTGGAGGCTACCAGCAAACACACCGCCCGGGCCCAGAGCGCCACTGCTCCGCCTGCAGGTCAGAATTCTTTTTTTTTTTTTACGATCATTATTTTCACTTCATTATTTACAATTGTAATTATCAAAATACTGATGTATTTTCACCTCTGAAAACAATGAACAGTATCTGCCCCACTCTACATTAGAGGTGAGCACGACTCGAGTAGATTTTTTGGCATTTGAATACTGGTGGCTGATGAAGTTAGATGCAGCCCTAGGGAGGGAATTCTGGAAAACATGGATACAGCCATAGACTGAATCCAACTTCTTCAGCCACCGGTCCAGATAATCGGTCATCTTTGTGATGAACTGGTAAAAAATCCGGAATACAATGAATATTATGAATTTATACTTTTCTATATGTACTGGAAACCAGATGTTCCCTTATATAACGTAAAGGCATTTATAGATTAGACTGTACCTGTGCAAAATACAACTTCAACTTCTTTCCATTAAAGTCCGACTCGTGCAGCTCAATCCTGGCTCTGGCTGCTGCTTCTGGGTTACTAAAATTAATTCTCACTCGCCTAAAGCTTTTAAACAACTGGAAGGAAGCTTGCTCATCATATACTGTGAAGAGAGCTTTGAATCTTTCCTGGAAAAAGGTAAAGAGAAAGTTGTTAGATCTTCTGGGTAATTCGGATATATGATAAAGGAGCCCTATAATAATTCAGATAATATATGGTAATGGAGCTATGCTACAGACAGCGCCTTAGATATAAGGGGGCAAGAGTCACAACTGGGCTTTGATACTTAAAGTGGAAGTTCAGCAAAAGAAACTATTTCTTTCAAATCAACTGGTATCAGAATCTGCCAGCGATTTGTAATTGAATTCTATTTAAAAATCTCAAGTCTTCCAGTACTCATCAGCTGCTGTATGTCCTGCAGGAAGTGGTGGGTTTTTTCCAGTCTGACACAGTGCTCATCGCTGCCACCTCTGTCCGAGACAGGAACTGTCTAGAGCACTAGCGAATTCCCATAAAAAAACCTCTTGTTTCCAGAATGGAAAGAATACCTCTCCCTACCGTACATACAGCAGTTGATAAGTACTGCGGTACTAAGTTATAGAGGTAAATTACAAGTCTCTGCCACATTCTGGCACAAGTTGATTTAAAAGCAAGGATTTTTTGCTGAACTAGCCCTTTAAAGGGGTTTGTTCCCACCTATATGGTCAGTTTTTTATAGTCATGGGCTAGATTTAAAGGGGTATTTCATCTTAGAAATGTATGACACATCTACAAAATATGCCATAAAGGTTTAATGGATGCATGTCTCATCTCTAGAACTTATCCCTAGAGTTTCACATATTTGGCCAACGTGCACCTGCAAATATGTGGATAAGGTGAGAAAGATAGGCAGACTTCGGCTGCCACCTCTGTCCATGACACGAACTATCCAGAGCAGTAACAAATCCCCATAGAAAACCTCTCCTGCTCTGGACAGTTCCTGTCTTGGACAGAGGGGGCAGCAGAGAGCTCTGTGTCAGACTGGAAAGAATACACCAGTTCCTGTAGGACATACAGCAGCTGATAAGTACTGGAAGACTTGAGATTTGTAAATAGAATTTACAAATCTGTATAACCTTCTGACACCAGTTAATTTTAAAAAAACACAAAAAAAACCACATTTTTCTCCAGTTTCCCTTTAAGGATGCAGATTGCTGCAGATGAAACAAACTTAGTAAAGCAGTTGCCTAAGATTGTTGTAACCATAGATACGCGGAAACAGCAGTCAGTATCTGTTCTAGAGGCGGAAAGTAGCTTATAAATAAAGACTAAAGAACCTGACAAATACTGTGCAGTCATTTCAACAAAGGGAACAACCAGCTTGGGGATCTGCTGGATCAGCACTCAGCACTGAGCCTATAACATAGCTCGATTATCGTGCCGCATAGGCTAGATCAATAGCGATGTCCGTGCAGCCCTTGCTTTAAAAGTGTAATAATTAAGTTCATAAATCACCCCTCCACGCTCCCTGGTGTCTTCCTGTCTTCTCTACGCTTGCCACAGCCACCAATGCAACTTGAGAGCCGGTGTCGTGTCAAGCCACTCAGCCAATCACTGGCCGCGATCGTCCTGTCCTGGCCAGTGATTGGCTGAGTGGCCTGTCACTTCAGACACCAGCTCTGAAGTTGCACCAGAGGCTGCAGGAAGAAGAGAGAAAAACACCGGGGAGCGTGGAGAAGTAACATATAAACTTAGTGTCACTGTCGTTCAAATGTTTATCCCCCCTGTCTTCGTGGTTCTCTTATGGAGAGGGGAGGGGTTGAGGGAGATGAGGCACCAAAACAAGACAACAAAGAGTTAATTTACAGCTACATAACCAGGTTATCTCCACTGAAGTCAGCATTGACCTCTCTGACCTGGGAATACTGGCTTTCACACAGGTCCTGCTGTGTAATCCTTTGTTCTCTGCAGGTGACTAATCTCCCTCCTCCCTCCTCCCCTCTCCATAGGTTACACAGGGCTCGACTGATGTAAAAGACTCGAGATTTCCTGACAATGAGCAGTGAATGAGAGAGAGAGGAGGGGGAGGGGGGGGGGAGCGGACCTGGGGAAAGTCTTTTTACATGCAGATAATGGCATATTTGCTTAATAAACCCAATCACAAAGTTTCTTTAAATCGCCTGTGCTATTGATTTCTGCAAAAAATAACAATAAAAATAAAAATACGGCAGTGACACTTAAATTATGTTCTTTACAGATTCAGAAAAAAGCCCGGAATACCCTTTTAATTTTACTGAACCGACTATAGCAACTTGTGACTACATTCTTTCCATTTCCCAAACTAAGTCATAGGTAGACTTTTTACATTAAAGGGGCTGTGTCACTAGGTTTATGCTGCCTTAAATGAGGGCAGTACAAACTAGCGACAGACATGCTGAACAGACCAGTGTATTACTCACATCATTCTCTTTAGTTGTTCTCCTAATATGCAGGAGAATGGGCTTTAGGCCACACCATTAACTCTACCCCGTTATTGACAGCTGTCTACCTATACACAGTATAGACAGACAACTGCCAAAGTGTGCTGGTGCTCATGAATATTCAGGACTACTGAGCACATACACGATAGAGGACTACTTATTGTCCATGTTATTCAGGAGGATATCTCTGGATCAGCTGCACAGAACAATGTAAGTGATACATCATTCTGTTCAGCTTCTTTGTCACTAGGTTACGCTACCCTTACATAGGACAGCAGAAACCTACTGACAGAGTCTCTTTAACATCAATGGACCTGACATGGGAACACCTCAGTATACACACCTAGCCAAATATTTTTGGAGGTATTGTGAAGTAAACTGGTGACATGCAACCCAAACATCATGTGAAACAAGCCTGAGCCTAATGTCTTCCATACAACTGAATCAATGTCTGCTATCAAATACTATATACAGTAGCTAGTCACAGGAGTCCAGGAATGGAACAGAACTGTAATACCACACACAACCTGAGGATGGGAGTGGCGCTGTTTTTGCAAGAAAGAACTAGCTGTGTTTTTTTATACCTAGCTAACCCCTTTAAAATTTTCTTTTTTTAATAGAGAACAACAAAATAGCCATACATACCTTCTGGTCTTCTAACTCAAAGACGGACTCATGTACACTACATGCAAACAGAGATGTCGGAAGGTCACTAAAATCCATTAACTCTTCCAGGTCATCATCATTTTCCCCAAAGATCATCTCTTCTTCCTCCTCTTCTTCTTCTTGGTCACTGCTGTATATATCAGCGCTTTCATTCCAGGACTTCATGGTGTCTCTCAGCATTGTTAAATTTTCTTATCCCCGTGGACTTAAAATTCTGGTCAAGAAAACCTGTAGAAAACTTACAGTTAAGTAATGGAAGTCTCCTGTATGAGGTGATATATCTCACAGTTACATCATGTTGAGGTAAGAGAAAGATGGTAAGGCTGGCTCCACACCACATTTTTGCAATCCGTTTTGCCAATGGAAAAATGCACACAACTGCATCTGTGTTTTTTTGCAAAAACGGATGAAAAAAAACTGATCGCAAAAACGTAGTGTGGACCCAGCCTAATTCAAGTGTGTACATTGGTATTCAGACTATAGTAAAAATTTAAATATAGTATTAAAAGGGAACTCCATTTAAGAGCTCCATATTGTGCATGGGATGCTGAGGATGAAAGTATGTCTCTTACCTTCACCCTCGGCGCCGTTCCCATGCAATTTTTAACGTAATCCTGTGTCCGGTAGGGTTGTTTAAAGCACTACCCACCCCCAGAGCGCCAATCCGGCCTGCCAGCTCCACAGATGATCATTGGAAAGGGGCAGTCTGGTGGTAACCCCACCCTCAGTGCTCCAAACGGCCTAAACAGATGCAGGATTACACTACAAACAGCACAGGAACAGGGCTGAGGATGAAGGCAAGAGCCATACCTTCATTCTCAGCACTCCATACTCCATTCGTCTAACCTGATAATCTCCCTTTAAAGGATTAAAGGAGAAGTCCAGCTAAAATCCTGTAGCCGACAGGGGGGAAATTGATTACAAGTAGGCACTTAGCTCTCCTTGTGGCCGCGGTGAGCAGCAGGAACGGCCACGGGCCCCACGAAGTGTGATGAGGTCACGAAAATGCCCATCCCACCTGATGGACTGGCTGCTCAGCCAATCAGTGACCTGAGTGCCATCCTGCCCTGGTCACTGACTTGCTGAGCGGCCTGTCCATCAGTTGGGCTGTGACACGGACACCTGGAGTCTGGTGGGGGTCCCGCGTCCACTCCCCGTGGGCATGAGGAGAGGTGAGTAGGATGATCAACAGTCCATCGAGAATACCTTCCCCATAGAGAGCCCATATAACAGGACCTAAGGTGATGCAGCAGGGCCTTGTGGTCTGACCGGCTGGGAATCAACCTAAGAAGGTGGTGGCCGCCATGAGATAATCTAAACCTTTAAGGGCATCTGTCCCTCTAACATCTCTATCTATCTTAGGGAATAAACAAACATACGCTTTATACAAGAAGCATCAAAACTCGTAAGAGGAGAAATTCAGCGCCCGCTTGAGTGTCTGGCCAGTTTCCACGGTAACCGAAATGCACAGCACTGGTTTTATAGTGGAAGCGAAATAAAATAGGGTCACAATGACTGCTAATAACGCAGGCCATACAATAATAACTGCACCAGATCGCTCTCCACCTGCGGCTGGTCCCATAGGGACTGCGTGTGCGTGAGGGATCCAAACCTTATATAACATAAAGTAGCACTCTGCCATTCAATTTCATAGGCAAATCCTTTGCCTTCACTAAGCTACAATATTACAGATGGTTTAGAGAGTTACTTGTGTGGTAAACAATGTCCAAACCATCTGGGTGCAGCAATTTCCCTACCAGCGCCATCTTGTGGTCAAGAGAGGAACTGTACCTCAGCATCAATCCCCTGGAATTATTTGCTGGCCAGCTATCATCTATGAAACTGCGGCCCTCCAGCTGTTACAAAACTACAATTCCCATCATGCCTGGACAGCCAAAGCGAAGCTTTGGCTGTCCAGGCATGATGGGAATTGTAGTTTTGCAACAGCTGGAGAGCCTGAGCTTGACACCCCTGGTCTATGAGATGATTTCCTATGTATAACTTTACTTTCATGTTTCAGTCATCTGACGATTCCAGGACATACAGTAGTGTTATAGTACAGAGAATAGCAGTACTAACACTGAATGTTGTACACAAACATCTAGTAATAGTCTAAATTTAAAGGGGTTGTCTGACCCATCATCATATACTTCATTAAGGCACTCTGAATTATTAATTATATCCATAACCTCTATCGGCAGGTGCTGCAAATAGGATCTTTATCTCAATAGGGCTGCTCCCAGCACATGCATGCATTGCAAAGACAACCCATTGATTTTAACAGAGCACAAAAACAGAGGTGATAGTCTGGGCCCTCTGGAATTCAGTAAAAAGGTGATCTCTTTACTTATCTCCAAAAATTTGTAAGTGCATACGGATTACCTACGCGTTTTGTGCCCATGCGTGCTTAGTCATGGTTTAGTAATTGCGTTTGAAATGTGTGGATTATCCGTATGGGCTTTTAAGTTTTTGGATAGGAAATAATGATATCCCATTTTAATTGAATTGTGGGGTGCCGAGACCATCACTGTTTTTGAGCTCCATTGGGATAGTGGCTGGCTGCCCCTGCCGGACTCGTGCACCCTCCTGGATGTACCACAGCCATATGAATTTAGAAGGTTTGCTTTGAATTCAATAGGCGCCATGTCTTTATTTACTAATGGTGTTCAGGAAATTTGCTGCCAGATGTGAGGCCTTAAAGGGGTAGTTCAGCAAAAAAAATAAAAAATTCTTTCAAATCAACTGGTGCCAGAAAGTTCCAAAGATTTGTAATTTACTTCTATTAAAAAATTTCAAGTCTTTCAGTTCCTATCAGCTGCTGGATGTCCTGCAGGAAGTGGTGTATTCTTTCCAATCTGACACAGTTCTCTCTACTGCCACCGCTGTCTGTGACAGGTACTGTCCAGAGTAGTAGCAAATCCCTATGGAAAAACCTCTCCTACGCTCCAGACTAGAAAGAATACACCATATTCTGCAGGACATACAGCAGCTGATAAGTTTTGAGATTTTTTTTATTAGAAGTAAGTTACAAATCTCTGGCACCAGATCATTTAAAAGTAATTTTTTTTTTTTTGGTGAACTACTCTTTTAAAGGGCTATTTTGGCGCTTAAGATAATAATATAATCTACTGCTGGGGCAGCGGAAAAATAGCTCTCATTCTCGTTTCCTTCCCCCGCCCCTCATCCGTCTTAACAAGTACAAGTCTACACCTGGGTCCTCCACAACAGAGCTCTGCACCAGACATGGCTTATGACTATAATGAAGGAGAAGGATCCGAGGAGACAAGCCATATACTGCACCTCCAATAGAGATGAATGAAAGAAAAATTACCATGTCTGGGTTCCTGTCGGTGACTTCACATCCCAGCAAAGTGTCTTTTATTCCTGCACGCAAGGCAAGGGGATAGCCGTGACTAGTCATCTTGGCTGTGACTAGTCACTGCTCTCTGCCTGTCAGTGCACTCTGTGGGGTGACCGACAGACAAGGAGGACTGTTAGAGACTTTTATAGGGCCTCCCTGTCTGGCAATCACCCCTGCAGAGCGCACACTGACAGGCAGAAAGCCGACTAGTCACAGCCAAGATGACTAGTTCTCAGCTCTCCCCCTGCCTCGCGCACTGGAAGTCTGTGAAGTCACCAACAGAGGAACCCCAGACATGGGGGGGGGGGGGGGGGGGGGGGGGCTCTATACAATATCCATTACGCGCTACTGGGAACCTAATCAGCAAAATTGTGCGGGTTGGTTTCTTATAAAGGAGAAGTCCGGCCCCGTCAAAAATATGACAGGCGGCAGGGGAGAAAATAATAAGCAACCTTTGCTTACCTCTCCCCATCCATGCATGAGCAGTGTGACCGGCCCCGCTGGAAGTCATTTTTACGGGGGAGAAGCCCGTCCCGGCTGATGGACAGCCCGCTGAGTCAACCAGTGACTGCAGTGTACCCCCCCCCCCTCTGGCTGAGCGGCCAATCCACCAGCATGGTCCCGGAGCGGTGATCCAGGGCTGGAGAGGGGGTAGCTTTTTGTGTTCCCCCCTGCGGGTAGAAAATTTTTGCCCCTGCCTGGACTTCTCCTTTAAAAGGGGTGGGCCACTTTATAGTAAAGTAGTTCAGTGTACAGTATTAGTAAGTGTACTCACTGTATATACTGACAGCAGCTCCCTGTGTACCTCATAGAGCTAAAATCAGACTCCCCTCCTCCAGGCTGTGCTGTCCTGCTCTTTGGCGAGTCTGTCCATAAAATGGCCGACATGTAAGAGCATGTGACCATGCCCCGCCCCCAGTGTCCTCCATAAGCATATACAGGCTCAGTGGCGGACACTAGGGGCGGGGTATGGTCACATGCTCCTCCATGTCTGCCATCTTGGAGACAGGCTCACCACATAGCAGAACATCACAGCCTGGAGGAGGAGGGAAGTCTGATATTAGCTCTACGAGGTACAGAGGGAGCTGCTGTCAGTATATACAGTGAGTACACTGTCTACAGCTCTGTACTCTGACCCAGGAAGTCTCCCTCACCTTCCAAATCAAAGCAGATCCACTTAAGGCTGGGGCTTGCATCAGGGGACAGGACTGTGGAGGTAATCTCTTCCTAGCTGTAACCCCTCTCTCCCCTGACAGAGAGCGCTGCTATACTCTGCCCACATATGTCCTGCTCATTCCTTCATACTCCTTGCAGCCTCTGTCAGCCCTCATGTTTCCCATCCTCTCCATTCCTGTTATTAAACGCCTGGACTTACACTCAGCTATACACACTGCTGCTATAATGTGCCTGCACTCACACTCAGTCATTCACCCTGCTGCTATAATGTGCCTGCACTTACACTCAGCTATACACACTGCTGTATAGAAAAGTTTCTGTCACTCTCCTCCTGCACAGCTCTGTGATTCTCACTTCTGGATTGGTCCATGCTGAACACACGGCTCTTCCCCTCTGCTGTCATATGACCACACAGGCCTCTGACAGCAGCCCTGCTTCTCTATTCTGGCCTGTTGTACTACGCTACTACATTATGGGGATCTGCGGTTTCATCCTGTATCTACAAACTGCTGCTGTGTTATCAGGTTTATGCACTTACTATACATTATACACCACATGCTGATTGCTATACTGTACAGTAACTTATAATATCACATTCAGCTGGTTGTACATGTTTGTTTCATTAGTTTTACATGTTATTCAGAATATAAAATGATTGTTGGGGTGTGGAACCAATTGTCTGCATATCAGTGATTTCTTATGGGAAAATTTGCTTTGGTTTAAGAGTGGATTTGGATTACAAGCGCGGTGCCGGAGCGAATTATGCTCGTAATCCAAGGCACCAATGTATTGTACAGACATATAAAATAACTAAAATGGAATGTGCTACTATAGTAATAAAATAATAACAACAATAATAATAATAGTAACAGTAATAAGAATAATATGTATACTGTAGAAGTTCCAGCACATGTTACCCATCAGACATCACCCACTAGAGAGCCAGGCTGCATCTTACTTCTTCTCCTGTTTTCCTGCCAGGATCTACAGATCACCATCCAATCACTCATTGGACATAGAGGAATAGACAACTCTGCTCTATGCCGATGCATGGGGCTGTCTGCAGCAGCAGCGCCCCCCTCCCCAGTTGGTAGAGCATCAGGCCACAGTCAGCTTCAGCACTGCAGCCCTATGGGCGCCATCACACAGGAGCCAGCAGCATCAGTCGCCACAATGACCTTGTCACCCGCCCAGCCATGCAGCACAGTTACCTGATAACCCAACACCTGCAGTCCCGCCCCTTGCACTTCATCCCCCAGCTGCGTCCTCTGGCTGCACACTGACAGCTGTCAAGCGGCCCGCAAGACTGACGGCGCCGGCGGCCAATGGGAACCGCCGCCGAACTCTCTTCAGCCAATCAGAGAAGGCGTCAACTTACGGGAGCAGAGCTGATTCCTCAGACCATTCAGTTTCATAAGAGCCGTGAGCGTCTGTCAGGCGGATTCCTATTGGTTCTTCCTCAGGGTCCTCCGGATTGGCTGGACTCCGTGTTTTCTGGATGGTGATTGGTTACCGGTGATTGTGTGACGTGTGATTGGTGGAGAGGCCGTTGTTGTCGTTCTTCCTTTCATGCGGTGCAGGAAGGAAGCTCAGCGGCTTGTGTGCTGCGAGGGAGACCGCTGTGCCATTGACTTACAACTGGAGTCTGGCACAGAGGCAGAGAGAAATGCACTTGGCCTTTTTTTTTTTTTTTTTTTTTAAAGTGACAGTGCCCATCCAAATTCCGGCATATTCTGGACTTAGGAGTCCAGTGGGCGGTCCTACTCAGTGATTGACAGCCGGATTTTCTAAGCATCATCTGGAGGCTAAAACCTGCCTAGAAATGAAAAACAATATAAGTAAACCCCTTATCTGCTGTGGGCAGTAATGCCTCCTCGCTCCCCCTCCTATCCCTGCTTGATTGACAGCTGGCAGCTAAGTTCTGACTGTAAATGAAGAAGCAACAAGGCTGGGTGGGAAGTGGAGCGAGGAGGCATTAGCCCTCAGCAGACGGGGTGCATTCACACTACGGAATCCGCACGAATAACCTCCGGCGGATTCCGTGCGTGCTTCCGCTTGAAGATCTGGCTGTTTCATGGGCTCCATTCTATGGGCAGGAGGATTCTGCCGCCTGTCCAAAAAAGGATTGACGTGTCAATTCTTTGGGTGGATGGCGGAATCCGCCTGACCATAAAATGGAGCCCATGAAACAGCCAGATCTTCAAGCAGAAGCACGCACGTAATCCGCCGGAGGTTATTCGTGCGGATTCTGTAGTGTGAATACACCCATAAGTAAGCTTAGTAAAGTGCCGCTCTGACACTTTGCACAGGAGAATAAAATCATTTTTCTCCCCCCCGGCTGCACAGCTGGATATATGAAAGGTCCCATGTGTCTCCTTGACCTACGGTAACAGCATCAGCAGTCTGAAACCTGAATTGCAGCAGACAGACAGATTTCCTTTCAGCAAATTACAGCTGATACAACACTATTGCTCCAACTCATGTGCTTATGGCTGTATCCATGCTTTCCGGGACTACTTAGGACAGCATCTAACTTCTCCAGCCACAGGGAGTGCAGTGTTAGCTTTGGCTGTCCAGCTGGAGGGTCGAAGGTTCCCCATCCCTGGTTTAATCTTTTATCTGTTCAGGACGTTATTTGGCCTCTACCTGACATTGCACACCCTTCAGAGTGGTGGCAGTGTGATGTATAGGCTCCGACTGCTGTTATTGAGCTCCTGAGCCCACTCCGTGCTGCACTGCTCTCTCTTATGCTACGTTTACACGGGGCCATAATTCGCCCAATCGATCGTTTAACGATTTTGCGGCAACAATTTTGGTTTTATAACGACCAGCGTTTACATGGGACGATAACTCGTCTGTAAAATCGTTTTTGCGATTGTTTTAAGTTTGCTTAAGCCGGCCGAAAGCCCGCCCGCAGCCCAGCCCCGCATCCTACAGCCCCCTGCTCCGGCTCGATCGCCCCCCCCCCACTGCCCCAGCCCAGAGCATACCTTACCTGCTCGGCGTAGCGGGTGTTCGAGATTCCCGGCTCCCCTCTTCAGTGCATTGATTGGCTGAAGAGGGGAGCCGAGAATTTCAAACAGCTCCTCTTTAGCACTGATTGGCTGAAGAGGAGCTGTTTGAAATTCCAGTCTCCCCTCTTCAGCCAATCAATGCACTGAAGAGGGGAGCCGGGAATCTCGAACACCCGCTACGCCGAGCAGGTATGGTATGCTCAGGGAGGCGGAGGTGGCAATCGGCAGCGGGGGTGCTGATCGGGCCGGCGGGGGGGGGGGGGGGGGGATTGTTGGGGATATGCGATTATTTTGCGAAAATTCGAACGATAATCGTGCCGTGTAAACGCAGCATTATTCTCTCCATTTCTGGGGGTGGGAGTAGAGTTGGGCTGTTGGCCAGTAGTACACAGCTTACTCCTTTCCCTTATTTGTTCTTTCGAATTACCTGGTGTCAGAAAGTGCCAGAAATTTGTAATTCTCTTCTATTAAAAAAAATAAAAATCTCCAGCCTTCCAGTACTTATCAGCTGCTGCACGTCCTGCAGGAAGTAGCATATTCTTTACTGTCTGAAACAATGCTCTGTGCTGACACCTCTGTCCATGACAGGAAATGTCCAGAGCAGGAGCAAATCCCCACAGAAAACCCCTCCTTCTCTCCAGACTGGAAATAATACACCACTTCTGGCAGGACATAAAGCAGCTGATAAGTACTGGAAGACTGGAGATTTTTTTTTAATAGAAGTAATTTACAAATACCCGACACCTTCTGACACCATTTGATTTGAAAGAATTTTTTTTTTCCCGCTGGAGTACCCTTTTAAGTTCAATTTCCATCTTGGCTGAGCATAACTGTGCTCAGCCAATCGCGGCTGAGCAGCTAATGACGCGGCAGAGGGCGGCCGGCATGAGGGACGGTCGAAGCGGTTCAGCCGGCTGCCCAAAGATGACATCATTGTCACAAGATGGCGGACGGGGGTCGACACGAATCAGGTGTATAGAGCACTACACTTCTTGTGGTGGCGTGGGTGGAACACGGGGAAGGGGGCCATTCACTAACATAACATAAATTACAAAGTTGTATAACTTTGTAATGTGTGTTATTTAGTGAATAATTGCTTACCGCCGCACTACCCCTTTAAAAAATCGCTCCATTCCCAGACTTATAGCGCTTTTATCCTTTGATCTATGGTGATGTGTCATTTTTTGCGCCATGATCTGTTCTTTCTATTGGTACCTTGATTGCGCATATACGACTTTTTGATCGCTTTTTATTAAAATTTTTCTGGATTTGATGCGACCAAAAATGCCCAATTTTGCACTTTGGAATTATTTTGCGCTTACGCCGTTTACCGTGAGGGATCATGAATTAAATAAATTAACATTTCGGGCGATTACGCACGCGGCAATACCAAACATGTTTGTTTATTTATATTTATAAAATGGGAAAAGGGGGGTGATTTAGACTTTTATTAGGGGAGGGGGTTATTTATTAATAAAAACACTTTATTCTTTTTTTACCTACAGTAACATGAAGCCCCCTGGGGGACTTCTATATACACAGCACTGATCTCCCATTGAGATCAATGCTGTGTATATAATAGAGCAATGATCCATCAGATCATGGCTCTATTATCATGGGGGAGATCCCCCACTAGACACCAGGGACAGGGGCCACATACAGTATTCATACAGCTGTCAGCTGCATTTGAATACTTAATTAGCCGGCCGCGGCGATCAATACCTGCGGTCCCTGGCTGCACATAGCAACCGGGGACCGCGGGCTACAGAGAGGGCTCACGCCGGGAGCCCTCTCTGCTTCCCCTTAATGGCTGCATGACGGTTATACCAGTCATGCGTTGTTAAGGGGTTAGTAGGTTTTGTGCAAACAGCCTAGCAACACTGTCTATGCAGCTTTTGGGGATACGTAAACATTGTAGCTCACAGCCTACACCATTTGTGCAGCTCCCATTAAAGTGACTCTGTACCCACAATCTGACCCCCTAAACCACTTGTACCTTCGGATAGCTGCTTTTAATCCAAGTTCTGTCCTGGGGTCCGTTCAGCAGGTGATGCAGTTATCATAAAAAAAAACTTCTAAACTTTCAGCTTCGTGCCCTATGGCCGGGACTTACATTGTGTATGCATTAGGCTGGCACCTCTCCGTCCCTCCTCATCCCTAGGAATGCTTCAGGCAGATTGCATACTATTCGGCAGCTGTGTGAATACTGAACATGGGATGGACATCCATTTTCTGGGGTAAGGGTAGCTTCACACGTACCAGATCCGCAGCAGATTTGACTAAATGAATGAACACAGCATCAAATCTGCTGTGGATCCGCAGCAGAAAATCCACTGCGATACGGTACGTGTGAAGCTACCATAAAGAGGCATTTTCAGTAAATGACTTATAGAAAGATCAGCAATCACATGGGAATCAAATGAAAGAAAGCGGCAGAACCAACATCTTTATCTGCATAAAATGTTCTTTAATATTACTTTTTCACTTCTTAACACTTTGTCCAAAAGCTGAAAATAAAATATAAGTTAAAGGGGTTTTGTCACGAAGAAAATTAGGTCAGAAATCCGCTGCGGATACGTCCAGTGTGTTTGTACCCTTAAACATTTACTAAATTCAGTTTTATACTGTACATGAATCTTATCAAAGTAGGTAAGACAATTTTACTGGGAAAAAAATCCAACGAGGTAGAGCCAAACGGAACAAACAATTTACCACGGACAACTTCCAATGTGAAAAATAAAAATAAGCCAAGTATCTAACATAACACTGTGTGCACAATTACAGGGCAAGTGAGTAATTTGACATCTATATCTATATATATATATATATATACACACACACACACTCACCGGCCACTTTATTAGGTACACCTGTCCGACTGCACGTTACCACTTCTATTCAGCCAATCACATGACGGCAACTCAGTGCATTTAGGCATGTAGACATGGTCAAGACAATCTCCTGCAGTTCAAACCGAGCATCAGTATGGGGAAGAAAGGTGATTTGAGGGCCTTTGAACGTGGCATGGTTGTTGGTGCCAGAAGGGCTGGTCTGAGTATTTCAGAAACTGCTGATCTACTGGGATTTTCACGCACAACCATCTCTAGGGTTTACAGAAAATGGTCCGAAAAAGAAAAAACATCCAGTGAGCGGCAGTTCTGTGGGCGGAAATGCCTTGTTGATGCCAGAGGTAAGAGGAGAATGGGCAGACTGGTTCGAGCTGATAGAAAGGCAACAGTGACTCAAATAGCCAACCGTTACAACCAAGGTAGGCAGAAGAGCATCTCTGAACGCACAGTACGTCCAACTTTGAGGCAGATGGGCTACAGCAGCAGAAGACCACACCGGATGCCACTCCTTTCAGCTAAGAACAGGAAACTGAGGCTACAATTTGCACAAGCTCATTGAAATTGGACAGAAGATTGGAAAAACGTTGCCTGGTCTGATGAGTCTCGATTTCTGCTGCGACATTCGGATGGTAGGGTCAGAATTTGGCGTCAACATGAAAGCATGGATCCATCCTGCCTTGTATCAACGGTTCAGGCTGGTGGTGTCATGGTGTGGGGAATATTTTCTTGGCACTCTTTGGGCCCCTTGGTACCAATTGAGCATCGTTGCAACGCCACAGCCTACCTGAGTATTGTTGCTGACCATGTCCATCCCTTTATGACCACAATGTACCTGTATCTGATGGCTACTTTCAGCAGGATAATGCGCCATGTCATAAAGCTAGAATCATCTCAGACTGGTTTCTTGAACATGACAATGAGTTCACTGTACTCCAATGGCCTCCACAGTCATCAGATCTCAATCCAATAGAGCATCTTTGGGATGTGGTGGAACGGGAGATTCGCATCATGGATGTGCAGCCGACAAATCTGTGGCAACTGTGTGATGCCATCATGTCAATATGGACCAAAATCTCTGAGGAAGCTTCCAGCACCTTGTTGTATCTATGCCACCAAGAATTGAGGCAGTTCTGAAGGCAAAAGGGGGTCCAACCCATTACTAGCATGGTGTACCTAATAAAGTGGCCGGTGAGTGTATGTGTATATATATATATATATATGTATATGTATATATATATATATATATATATATATATATATATATATATATATATATATATTTCCAACTTCAAGCTGTATAAACTAGAATGCTTATTGGATTGAAGCATATCAGGTACGTATGTGTAATAAGGAAGGTTGTGGCCTTAGGAGATAAAGGCGTGTTTAAAATATATATCTTCACTTGCCTGATAACTTTGCGCACAGTGTATGGTTGAACTTACATATATATATATATATATATATATATATATATATATATATATATATATATATATATATATATATATATATATATATATATATATATATATATATACACACACACTGGGAGAACAGAAAGACTTAATGTACAGGTTTGTTCAGTCTTTAAGGTAATGAAGCCTAATCACTCTTATTGTGTTCCAAGACCTTATACGTTTGTGCCGGCGATGCTTCTTCTGATACAACAGGTAGAGTGGCCGGCGCATAGATTTCTGATAAACTGTCATTACTTTGCAGAGCGCCATAGGAAAAGGAGCTTCCAAAATCCGGCTGGACTGCGCTATCATGCATGTTGACTCCCCCTATAGCAAAGAAGAATACATTTTATTAGACATCATTGATAATGCTGCACAGGTCTTTTCCACAACTGTATGCTGGCTGCTGTACAGAGGTAACCATCGGATATCACCAGCTTGCTCACCTCCACAGTATGTCAGAATGAAAGAACATATATATGGACTAAACCAGAGCTGGACATTCACGTTAAAGGGGTTATCCAGCACTACAAAAACATGGCCACTTTTTTTCAGAGACAGCACCACTCTTGTCTCCAGGTTGGGTGCAGGTTTTGGGTAATTTGTTCCATTGAAGTGAATGGAGCTTAATTGCAAACCACACCTGGACAGGAGACAAGAGTGGTGCTGTCTCTGCAAGAAAGTGGCCATGTTTTTTGCAGCCCTGGATAATTCCTTTAACTGTTCTCTGTTTGATTCGATTACAACGCTATCCAATTTGTAACATTTCCGCCATGTTTTACTACTTTTGTAAAAAAAAAAAAAATCATTTGGCCATTCTGATCCCTATAAGTTACATTTTCTGTCTATGGAACTGCATGGGGCTCATTACACTGGGACCATGTTAACGTAGTTCAGGACTTTTGACCACTCTTTGTACTGACTGCACTATTTTTTGGGTGGGATATGATGGGACCGAATAAGCACAATTTGGGCATTTGTTTTGTTTTATACGCTTACACCATTCACCATGTGATTTAGATAACATGTTTTACCAGTTTTTTTTTACAATTCTGCACTAGCAATACCAAATATGTTTTTTTTTTTTTTAATTAGAAAAATTCGAAAAGTGTTTGTGTGTGTGTGGATTGTGTGTATTGGGGAAGATTTATCAAAGGGTGTAAAATTTAGACTGGTGCAAACTGCCCACAGCAACCAATCACAGCTCAGTTTTCCTTTCACCAGAGCTGGAAGCCGAGCTGTGATTGGTTGCTGTGGCCAGTTTGCACCAGTCTAAATTTTACACCCTTTGATAAATCTCCCATTATGCAATATTTTTTTTATTAATTTTTAAAAACTCTTTTTGTAGTCCTACATAAGTCCACTAGAAGTCCTCTGCAGTCCCCTTATATGAGCAATCTATTGATTGACAGCAGCATCTAAATGGTAAAATAGCTGGCACAGTCTAGAGGAATTCTTTGAGTTGCATAGATGTTAATTTGCCCTAAGATTTCAGTTCCTTTACTGGAACTAAAGATCTGATGCTTCAAACATAACTTTCAATAGAGCTGCTGTGCAGTGCATGTGCGGCATTTTACCTGGCACAGAATTGATGGCGACATATGGTTCAAAAGCTTTCGTCTTCTTTCTGTTCCTGGTAATGAGGAAGACTCCCAAAAAAGCAATAAGGCACCTTTAGGGAAAAATAATACATTCTCTTACATTTACAAACTAAAATCTCTACAGTAATTGTGAAGCATTTCTGAAAAACATAATGCAAAAAGGATCATGTTGTCCATAAATATATGAAATTCTGTGGTGGGCATTTTCCTGAACATATAACTTATTCTACAGAGCAGTATGGAGAATATGTTTGCACAAGAATACACTCTAATCTATAGGCCCAGAATCACAACGTTCTATGGGTAGTAGCCAAACTTTTACACTTACCCTAATGCAAACATACACATATGTAGCACATCCTGATTGCGGAAGTCAAGGTAGAACACTGCACCTATGGACATAGGAAAAATTATTGCTTATTCATCCAATCAGGGGTGGACCAGACCACATATAATACCTCCCCCCCCCCTATCATACAAAAACAGGTACACAATGCTGCATAAAATTTTACTTTGTTATTACACATCTCCCCTACTTCCTTAAAGGGGTACAACTGGTGATTTTTTTTTCTTTTAGAATCAACTGGTTTCAGAAAGTTTTATACAGATTTGTAATTTACTTCTATTTAAAAAATCTCCAGTCTTCCAGTACTTATCAGCTGCTGTATTTCCTGCAGGAAGTGTTATGTTATTTCCAGTTTGACACAGTGCTCTCTGCTGACACCTCTGTCCATGTCAGGAACTGTTCAGAGCAGGAGAGGTTTTCTATGGAAATCTGTTACTGCTCTGGACAGTTCCTGTCAGGGACAGATGTGGCAGCAGAGAGCACCGTATCAGACAGTAAATAACATAACACTTCCTGCAGGACATAAAGCAGCTGAGAAGTATTGAAAGACTTGAGATTTTTAAATAAAAGTAAATTACAAAAGGTATTTAAAACTTTCTGATATCAGTTGATCTAAAAAAAAAAAAAAAAAAATTCACTGTACCCCTTTAAATGGAACCTTTCAGGAGTTGAATGCTGCCTGAACCACAGACAGCATGAGACCCGTAAATCAAGCCTGGCAGAGTGAGGCTGAATTCCTGGCCTCACTGAGGAAATCACAACTCATTGTAGAGGTCCTGGAAGCTTGAAACTTGTGAAAGGTTCCCCTTAGGAAACCCCACCATTATCTCAAAAAATAAAAGTGGAACACCTAATCACCCGGTCAGGGACGGACACTGCGTCTTCAGTCAGGGACAGGTGTACACTACCACTATACAAGTGTAGATATAACCAATGCTGGGGAGTGTTTGGACACTGTGGAATGGGCTGGGACAGACCCAGTGGTCCAACATGTAGGAGACCCACTGGGAATCTGCCTGCTAGCCAGTCCGTGGTAGATATGAATTCAGCTCCTTGTAAAGCATTACTGTTGTTCTACATTTTGGAGGCTACAAAAGCTGCATCTGGCCACATCATCATCACCCAATAAGTAACTCGCTTGCCTCAACTCCTATCGCCCTAGCCACATGCCTTCTTGGGTATCTAACTACCATAGTGTTCTTTGGAACACAACATAGACCTAAACAGAGACCAGATCTACAGTTTAAGGGTACTATTACACGGAACGATAATCGGCCCGATTTGGCCGATTATCGTTCCATGTAATAAATACAATGATCAGCCGGACAACAATGATCGTTGATATAGGTTCTGACGTATTTTTGTCGGGCGCCGACCGCACACCGACTAACGATATACATCACCCAGCCACGTTCCAGGGCTGCTGCTGCGGTCTTCTTCTCCCCGGGTCCCGCACGCTGTAACGTCAGAGTGGCCTATCAGCTGACAGGCCGTCCGGCCAATCACAGGCCGCGGAGGTCCCAGCCTGTGATTGGCTGAGTGGCCTGTCAGTTGACAGGCCACTCTGACGTAAGAGCGTGCGGGACCCGGGGGGAAGAAGACGGCAGCAGCGGTAACGATGTCCTTGCAGCCCTTGTTAAACGATTATCAGGCCGTGTAATAGGTCCAGTAAACGAGCGGCGATCTAGCAGATCGCTGCTCGTTTACAGGTATTATCGGGCCCTGCTCGGCCTGTGTAATACCACCCTAAGGGGCATTTCATATATGCCCCATCATCATACCAATAATGTAGGTGAATTCAGAGACACTGGCTGCAGAAAGTTAGATGTATATTACAGTATATAGTTTTCCCTCCAAGCACCGATAGAATATTCTAGTAATTTTACCTGCAGATATAGCAAGAGTTGTAGATACAATATAGTTAACACTTGCGATCAGGGCGGAATCATACAACTGGGAGGCTTGGGACAGGAACCTGCAGGTAGACAAAGACATTTCAGAATAAATCTAATAATTCAAAAAGACAACTACTCCCCATATGAAGAGTTCTCTGCAATGCTGTACGTATCAGTTTTTTTCAATACTGTTATTTCTTCCTATTATTATTTTGCATTGATTTCAAGTATTTAACCCCTTAACGACATCGGGCGTAAACTTACGCCCTCGCGCCCTGGTACTTGGCGCATCAGGGCGTAAATTTACGCCCGATGTTACCCCGATCGCTGCGTGTTCGCACACAGCGATCGGGGAAGATGGCCTGCTATAAATCATAGCAGGCCATCTTAGCTTCTCGGCACGGGGGGTGGTTAACACCCCCCGTGCTTACGATCGCCGCTATAGGCTGATCAATTCAGATCAGCCAATAGCGGCGATCGGAACCTTTCCGGGTCATCGGCGACCCGATGACCCGGAAAAAAATGGCGGTCGGTGCTGTCCGAGGACGGCACCGACCGCCATTACTGTAAAAAGTAATGGTGATCGCCGTGCCACCGGCCCGATCACCGTGAACGGCCGCCCGGCCGTTCACGGCGATCGGGCCGGTGGCACGGCGATCAGAGTCCCACAAAATAGTAAATACCTGCCCTGGACCCCTCAGCTAGGTAGCCGAGGGGTCCAGAGCAGGTATTTGTACATTACTCACCTGTCCGGAGCTCCTGATCGGCGTCTTCCGGGTTCGCGGCGTCCTCGTCTTCGTTCGGGTCTTCGGCTTCCTCCGTGACGTCACGTTCGGCTTCTCTCGGCTATTTTCGGCTCCAGCGTCGGCCTTTTCCGTATTTTGCGCTCTGCTGCCCTCTAGCGGCTGATATGTGTAATACACTTATCAGCAGCTACAGGGATGTTCAGAATGTAGAATTTTTTTTTTTTTTTTTTTTCAAATTTTATTTTTCTATTTTCCGCACCCTATCGCCGCTGAGTGTTGATCAGCATTGCACGAAAGTGCGCTGCTAATCAGCAACTCCTCCTTTTTGGCGTAGGGTGTTTTTTTTCTATATTCTACTGCCACGGTCTGCTGATAAGTGCGGCATTTATCAGCAACTCCTTTGTTGGCGTACTTTTTTTTATACTTACTGTAAAAAAACACGTAAAAAACACTACATTACACCACATTACATTGAATAAAGTTTGACACTACACCACTACATACCCCATATACTAGTCCCGGTATAAAGATGGCCCCCAGGGTGTTTTCGGCGTCAGAGGGATACGTTATTATTGCCTCCGACACCGAAACAGCCAGTGAGGATGAATGGGGGGGATCCTTCTTTCCTCCATTCATCCTCATCATCCAGTGACGTGTCTGGGGGTAGCGTAGCGTACGCTGCCCCCCAGACACGTCTTTTCTGCCAGTACCGTCCCAATAAGAGATGACGGTATGGTGTGAAATTCTACACACTCTGTGAGAGTACCTCAGGGTACACTTACAGATTTAGGGTACGTGCACACTGCGGAATGGCAAAGGATAACCCTTTGTGCATTCCGCAGCTGGCACCCGCCGGCGGACTGATGCGGGCGCATGTCTCCACCCGTGTCATAGACTCCATGTTATGCACGGGCGGATTCCATCGTCCGTCCAAAGAATTAATACGTTGGACGGAGAGCGGAATCCGCCCGTGCATAGAATGGAGTCTATGACACGGATGGAGACGTGCGCCCGCATCAGTCTGCCGGTGGGTGCCAGCTGCGGAATGCACAAAGGGTTATCCTTCGCCATTCCGCAGTGTGCACGTGCACTTAGAGTGTATGAAGGGACACCCAAATCCAGCCCCCAGATGCCCCCTCCCCCCCTATCCTCGGAGTTAGTGGGGAGATCGATCGGGAACTGATCTTCCCACTGCTGGATAAAGGTTACCACCTGTACGGGGATAACTTTTATACCAGCGCCCCCCTCTTCTGGTCCCTCGCTGCCCGAGCTACTGTAGCTTGCGGCACGATACGAAAATATCAGAAGTAGTAATAGCGCCCTAATATTTAGCAGCCATGGAGCGGACCCAGTGCTTCTGGATATGAAGGACCCCGTATCACACCAGGGAAACATTTTCCAGGTGACGTCCCCCACACTGGAGAAAGGGAGACCCCAGAAGAAGTGCAGAGTGTGGGGTAACGGGGATCAGGAAGGACACCATTTTCCAGTGTGACACCTGTCCTGATCCCCCCGGCCTCTGCATACTGGATCGCTTCAAGGCACACCACACATCATTGGAGTTCTACATTATCTAAATTCTGTCCCTTATTCCTATTTCAGGGGTCACGTTGATCCAGGGATTATTCTGATCGCCATTATGGAGTCGGGAAGGAATTTTCCCCTGTGATGAGGCTACTGTCGTCTGCCTCACAAGGGTTTTTTGCCTTCCTCTGGATCAACACAGATTGAGTTTGATGGACACCTGTCATTTCCAACCTTATAAACTAATAATTGGCCTAATAACCCCAAATAAATTAGAATTGTCCCTTTTCCCCAGCTAAATAGGTATGGCTGCCATTCCCATTAGAGGATACCATGATGCAATTACAAAGCCTCTGTGCGGCCAGGACAGTAGAAACCCCCCACAAGTGACCCCATTCTGGAAACTACACCCCATAAGGAATCTAACAAGGGGGGCAGCGGGGATATGGCCCCCTGGTGACGGCCACATTTGGGACGTGAAAATGAAAAAATGGTATTTTTTATTTTCTCGGCACATGTTCTACGTAAGTGCCCGTCACCAGTGGGGTCCATATGCTCACTGCACCCCTTGTTAGATTCCTTATGGGGTGTAGTTTCCAGAATGTGGTCACTTGTCGGGGGTTTCTACTGACCTGGCAGCACAGGAGCTTTGTAATTGCGACATGGCCTCCATCCTCCATTCCAGCCTCTAAATGGCGCTCTGTCCCTTTGGTGGCTTGCCCTGTGCCCATATAGCACATTATGCCCACATGTGGGGTATTTACGTACTCAGGGGAAACTACCCTACACGTTTTGTGTTCATTTTCTTTTTTAACCCCTTGTGGAAATGGAAAAAAATCAAGGCTAGACCAACATTTAGTGTAATTTTTGTAAAATTTTTACTCTAAATCATTAATCTTGTCATGATTTTTTCATTTTCACAAGGGGTTAAAAGATAAAAAAAAAACATTTAATGTGTAGCGCAATTTCCCCTGAGTACGGAAATACCCCACATGTGGACATAAAGCGCCATGCGGGTGCAGGGTAAGCCTCCGAAGAGAAGGAGCGCCATTTCGTTTTTGAAGGCTGGATTTGGATGGAATGGATTTCGAGGGGCCATGTTGCATTCAAAAGGCCCCTGTGTTGCCAAGACAGTTGAAACCCCCCACAAGTGACCCCATTATGGAAACTGCAACCCCTCAAGGAATGTAACAAGGGGTGTAGTGAGCATATGGACCCCACTGGTGACGGACACAAATGTGGAACAATGTGGCGTGAAAATGAAATATTAAATTTTTTACACTATAATGTTGGTTTAGCCTTGAATTTATCATTTTCACAAGGGGTTAAAAGAGGAAAAAAAAACAAAATGTGTAGAGCAATTTCCCCCGAGTCCGTAAATACCCCACATCTGGACATAAAGCGCCATGTGGGCGCAGGGCAAGCCTCCCAAGGGAAGGAGCGCCATTTGGATTTTGGAGGTTGGATTTGGCTAGAATGGATGATGAACGCCATGTCGCATTTACAGAGCCCTCGTGCTGCCAAAACACTGGAAACCCCCCACAAGTGACCCCATTCTGGAAACTGCACCCCTCAGGGAATCTAACAAGGGGTGCAGTGAGGATATGGACCCCTTGATGACGGGCACATTTGTGCCATGAAAGTGAAAAAATAAAATTTTTCCCTTTCACGTCACATTGTTCCACATTTGTGCCCGTCACCAGTGGGGTCCATATGCTCACTGCACCCTTTGTTAGATTCCTTGAGGGGTGTAGTTTCCAGAATGGGGTCACTTGTGGGGGGTTTCCAGTGTCTTGGCAGCACAAGGGCTCTGTAAATGCGACATGGCCCTTGAAATCCTTTTCAGTAAAATTCAGCTTCCAAAAGCCAATTGGCACTCCTTCCCTTTGGAGGCTCGTCCTGCGCCCCCTTGGCACTTTATCGCCACATGTGGGGTATTTCCGTACTCGGGAGAAACTGCGCTACACATTTTTTGTCTTTTTTTCCCTCTTATCCCTTTAAGAAAATGAAAAATTGAAGGCTAGAACAACATTTTAGTGTAAAAAATTTTTTTTTCAAGCCATATTGTTCTGAAAATCTGTGAAGCACCTGTGGGGTCCAGATGCTCACCGCACCCCTTGTTACATTCCTTGAGGGGTGTAGTTTTCTAAATGGTGTCCCTTTAGGGGTGTTTTTTAGGTTTTGGCACCCCAGAGCCTCTGCCAACCTGAAGTGGTACAGTCAAAAATGACCAAATATAACGGAGGCGTTGAAATTCACTAGGCGCTCCCTTATATCTGAGGCTTGTGGTTGCGTCAAATAGCGCAATAGGTCACATATGGGGTATTTCTATAAACTGCAGAAACGGGACAATAATTATTGGGGTGCATTTCTCTGGTAATAGGTTTATAATTATGAAAAATATTGGATTACAATCAAATCTCTGCACAGAAAATTAAAATTTTCAAATTTCTTACACACTTGGCTTTTATTTCTGTGACTCCCCTAAAGGGTTAAAACACTTTCTGGATATGCTTTTGCAGAGTGTGGGGGGTGCAGTTTCTGAAATGGGGTGCTTTGTGGGGCTTTCTAACATACAGGCCCCTCAAATACACTTTAAACCTGAACAGGTCCCTAAAAATATCTGATTTTGAAATTTGACTGAAAATTTGGAAATTTGCTGCTAATGTTTTAAGCTCCCTATTGTCTAAAAAAAATGAAAGATAGTTTAATAAATGCCGCCAACATAAAGTAGACATGTTGCTAATGCTATTTAATATATAATTTATGTGGTATAACCACTTTCTGTATACGCAAAAAAGTTTCAAAGTTGGAAAAATGCATTTTTTCACATTATTTGGTTTTTTTTCATAAAGATTTGTTATGAGTATCGACTCCAATTTACCAGAAATGTAAAGTACAATATGTCACGAGAAAACAATCTCAGAATCAGCCGGATAGGTAAAAGCATCCCGAAGTTATTAATGAATAAAGTGACACTGGTCATATTCATAAAATTTGTCTCTGTCATTAAGGCCATTTCAGGCTCTGTCCTTAAGGGGTTAATAGAGCTAAAGTTTGGCTTCTGTGCTTTTCATATGGATTTGTTATGCTAATAAACCCACCATTTGCAAAATCTTCTGAGTCTGAGGTGTCCCCCAGAGACAATGCCACCACCACTTCCGAGATTGACTCGTCTCAGGGGTGACAGCCTGCTCAACCTATCAATGACTATGGTACTGGCCCGCCACGACCAGCGATTGGCTGAGCGGGCTGTCACCTCGAGACAAGTCTGTCTAGGAAGTGGAGGCTGGATCTTCTCTGGGGGAAACCCGTTGGACACCACCAGAGGGGCACGGAGAGGTAATCACAACTTCTTTATTGTTTTCTATATATGTTTCCTCTAGCCGTTTAACCCCTTTAAATTGAATAATCCTGTCTAGCTGTATGTAAGAATGAAATCTGTGTGACAGCTCAGTATATACCTACTTTTATAGGCTAACACATAATAAAACTCACATAGATACAGCTTACCAAAGGAAACAATCCCATTAACGTCTAATCTAATATGAAGATAAAAAATGTACTGAAATATGAGACTATATAACACTTACGATGCCTGCGCAACAGCAGTAGCAACCATACACACAAACATGATGTAAAATATGGGATATCCAAGCTGCATGGTGCCTTGAATAGAGACAAAGATCATGCCAGCCAGAGCTTTCACTGTGATGACTGTTGTGGACCCTACAATAAAATGCAAAAAATGTAAATTCCATATTTTATGATACACGTAAAAAGGTTTCATAATATTAATTCCAGTTATAGGGGTATTGCTAATACAGCATTGACATGGGAAGCAACAGACTGGAGAGCACCTTAGCCACTTGTATGGGAGTTTGTGAGCATGCTCTGTGACTTGTGCAGGAATAGGAACAGGGCTCACCTACTGTGACTGGAATGTTCTCTCCTTAACTATATTAAGGTATCTACTCTCATTGTTATCCTGCCTATAATGACACTATGAGGAGAATTCTAAGATGTTAAGTGTCAGCTTATTATTAGTCTTAGTGGCTGAAATGATTTAAAATTACATTAAAAGTACATTTGAAAATTGGACTAAAAATTATAAAAAAAAATTTGTGCAACATAAAATTTTAATTTAAAAAGGTTATTTTCTCATGATGCCAGGGTATTAACAAAAAAAACAAGCCAGGGTGTAACAAAAATGTTGACATTGCTGGGGCTCTAGAAAAGAAAAAAAGTTATACTTACCTATGCTAGTGTCCTTGCAGGTCCCTCACAGCTCTTATTTGGCTTCTTCCAGTCCCCTGTGCTACTTAGCTCAGAACAAAAAGAGTGGATCGGGGGACTGGAAGGAGAGCTGCGGGTGAATGGGTATAGGTATATATAGTATTTTTATTCTTCTCTTTTTTGTACATTCCCCTTCAATGTCTAAATTTTTTAAACTCCGGAATACCCCTTTAAGAGTTGCATCCATATCAAAGTTTTTCCTGCCACAGTCAGCAAACAAAGCCAGGAACTAGAGCTGGCCCCATTCACTTGAATAGAGCTGAATACATAGCAGGTTTTCAGGAACACTGCTGCTTAGGGGAAAACAGTAAAAGGGTCAACACTGGAGCCTATTCATTCCTATGATCACAAAGTTGCCAGATTTTGGACCCCCAATGATCATAAAGTTAATGCATATTTTAGCAATATGCCATCACATCATTAAATAGAAACAGTGACATTTGTCTGCAGAAGAGCTATCCCTTTAAGTACACTCGTTCTCATTATGGCGGCTTGATAACAGTGCGCACAATAGTCTAAACCTCTTAGCCTGCCTTGTCAATACGGTCACGCCTATATAATTACATGACTGTAATACAGCTGGCACTGACGCCTAATATTATGCTTGTATATTTGTTCAAAGAGTGTGTAAGTTGTCAAAATCACATGAATGGGAAGAGTCAGAAGCAATTACCTAACAATGCAACCAGCATTAATATGATGAGCAAGTAGTTCACATTCTTCTGTTTGTAGTAATAGAGCAGGGAACAAAAGGCAAGTATTTCCACCAGCTACAAAGGGAAACACAAGTGTAAAAAAAATGTTATTATAGTTTGTAAAAACAACAAAACCCATCATTCCCCTTCCGTATATATCTGTAGATGATGCTAACCAGTACATGGCATTACAAGTTACACCCATAACAAGTCACTGAGAACCCTTTACATTCATAAAAACTGAAAAAGGAGCAGATGTCCACATCCCCTGTACCCCCGCCACCGCCTTGTGCTTACTCAGTACTTACCATGTACAGCAGGAACGGCCAGCTTACTAAATGTCTTACAATGTTCTCTCCAGTCATTCTTTCATGGCCGTTGGGCCCAAAGGTTATCAGCAGATACGTGCCAATGACAGCTAAGCCGCAGCCTAGAAAGGACAAGATATAACGTCCTTTTGGGGGACGGAAGAAGAAGACACATATAGAAATCAGACCAGGCCTGGTTAGTGAACATGCAGATGAAAATGTGAAAGTTACGTGATCATTAAATCAGAGAGAATCATCGCATTGAAACTTGTGTAAGAGACACTGTGCAGAAAGGTGAGGAAGGTGGTGTATGGAGTGCAAGAGGCCCATGGCAGCCAATCAATATGTAACGCAAGTCTTAAAGTGATACTGTGTCTCCTCTTTCTCACGCTTTATTTCATCGGTGGACAGTGTCACCTAGGCGGGGCTTCACGGGACCTGGGCCCCCTCTCCTATATAGATGCTGTCACCTAGACAGGGCTTCACAGCAGTTGGGCCCCCTTTCCGATATGGACAGTGTCACCTAAGTGGGGCTTCACAGCAGTTGAGCCCCCTCTCCTATGTAGATGCTGTCACCTAGGCGGGGCTTCATGGGAGCTGGGCCCCCCCTCCAATATAGACTCTGTCACCTAGGCGGGGTTCAAAGCAATTGGGCCCCATCTCCCTGCCCAACTGCAGTGAAGCCCTGCCTATGTGACACTGGTTATATACTGTAGGAGAGAGGGCCCAGCTGCCGTGAAGCCCCGCCTAGGTGACACTGTCCACCGATGAAATGAAGCAATTTTAGAGCAGGAAGACACAGACAAGTTGTATACAGGTATATATCAAATATGCAGCATCTAAGCTTGTGGATAGTGTGGAGAACTGCACATTGAGTAAGAGGGTGTCAGTATCACTTTACAGCAATCAGCAACTTTTGGTGCGTTTACACAGATTTATCTGACAGATCTTTAAAGCCAAAGCCAGAAACAGACTATAAACAGGGATTAGGTCATACAGGAAATACTGGGATCTATCCTCTTTTCAAATCCATTCCTGGCTTTGGCTTCCAAAATCTGGCAGATAAATCTCTCTGTGTAAACGCACCCTTTGAGGCACCTTTAATTATCAAAGCAACCAGCAATTTGCACTAGTTTTGATCATTTTTTCCCCCAAAGAGTTTTTAAAGGGACACTAAATCTAGAAGGAATCAAAGAAAAACAAAGCAGAATATAAAAGGTAATTTCTAAGCCCCCTGAAGCAAACAATCCTATAAAACATACAACCCCACTGAGGGTAGAGAACTCTCAGAAAGAAATGGCAAAATAAATCTTTTATATGTCCTTGATCATTTTGCTTTTGTATGAGTTGGTTCTCTCTGCTCAGTCTTGAGCACCGTTGTGTCACTATTCTGGGCCAGATTTCTACCGACCTTCAGGACTATAAAAGACATTACAGGAAGTAAAAAAACAAAAACTTTTAGTGTCCCTTAAAAGTATAAAGTTGTACATACAAATAAAAAAAAAAAAAAAGTTTATGCCATGCCAAAGCCTTTGGCCAAGTGGCCTTTCACCTGCAGTGGGAATCAAGCGGTGCTTGTGCAATTAGTTGTGTCCAAAACTGATCTGTGTGTACAGTACAGTACTGTGTGTTCACACATTCTTGGGGATAGTCATAAAATGTTTTCTCTGTATCATCAAAGTCATCACTAAGATTCTGATGCAGTATACATTCACAACAGGGATCAGCTGCTGGACCAAACCAAGCACAGAATTCCAGGGTTGGATTCATGGTGAGTGCATAGAAGTGTTAGCAAAGCAAAGAGCATATTACCTGCTGGAACTTCTCTCGGTTGTTTAGTAAGCAGTTTACATTTAATAAAAATGCAGCTTTGTCAAGAGATGCCTTAAAGGGGTAGTCCAATGACAATTAACATGGCTATACTTGTAGGACTCATCAAGTTAAAGGGGTAGTTCAGCAAAAAAAACAAAAAATTCTTTCAAATCAAGTGGTTCCAGAAATTGCCAGCGATTTGTAGTTTATTTCTGTAAAAAAAAAAAAAATCCAGTCTTCCCATACTTATCAGCTGATGTATGTCGTGCAAAAAGTGGTGTATTCTTCGCAGTCTGACACAATCCTCTCTGCCAACCTCCGTCTGACAGGAACTGTCCAGAGTAGGGGTATGTGCACACTGAGGAAAAGGCGAGGAATTCAGCTTGAAATTTAGCTCAAAATTCAGCTTGAAATTCCTCCCGTAAAAAATGTGCAGAGCAAAGTCCCATTGTGTTCAATGGCTTTCTGCTCTGTTGTTCACACTGCAGAATTTCCGAGCAGAATTTTCTGCTGTAGATCTGCTAGAGGAATCCTATAGTAGTCAATGGGGGGCTTAAATTCTGCTTAAATTCTGCCTGAAAACTATCAGCTACAATTCCTCGAGAATTGCTCAGTGTGCACATAGCCATGCAGCAGATTCCCATAGAAAAAACTCTTCTGCTCTCTAGACTGGAAAAAATACACCACTTCCTACAGGTCATACAGCAGCTGATAAGTACTGGAAGTCTGGAGATTTTTTTTTTTATTAGAAATAAATTACAAATCTCTGGCAACAGTTGATTTAAAAAATTTTTGGAAAATACATTTGGCAAACTTGCCTCCTTTTCCTGATATGCCCCCTTTCCCTCCCACTGTTGACAGCTCGTTGTCTAGGTTACCAACAACCACTCTACCCTAGAAACAGTGGGCAGACCGATATATAGAAAGAGATAAATATATATGGATATGGTTTATATGCAGTATCATACATAAATATGTATTTTATAGCTATATATACACATATGTATACACACATAAACCGACAGGCTACTGCTTTTAGAGCAGAAAGGTGGTTGGTAACCTAGACAACAAGCTGTCAGCAATAGGAGGCAATAAGCAGACATATCAGGGGAAGAAAGCAAGTTTGGTAAATAATCTTATTTGCAAAATATTTAACTTGACGAACCCGACAAATATAACTATACTAGTTGAAGGGGGAACTACCCCTTTAAAGTACATTGCCGCTTTTACATACTTCAAATTATACTTAAAATTATGTGGAGACTGGTATCTGAATGTACCTGTGATGCTGTATTACAAAAAAAAAAAAACATACAACAAAAACCACAGCTACAGGCACTAAACAACACAGAACACTATACAGGGGTCATCCAACTTAAAGGGGTACTCCGGGCTGGCTGGGGTTATTTTTAGGGTATGGCCGGGGAAAGGGTGGAAATAGAGGCCTCCGGTCACTTACCTCCCAAGTTCCAGCGCCGAGTAAGTGACCGACTGCCTCTATTTTTACCCCTTCCCCGGCCATACCATATAAAATGACCCCAGCCCGGAGTACCCCTTTAAGTTGGATGACCCCTGTATAGTGTTGATAAGATTGTGTTAAAATACATGAGTATACAGACTTGTTAACACTGGAGCCACATGGAGAGAGAAAAAAAAAAAAAAAAAAGCATGGAGGACTAAAATGGAGGCACCTAAAGCAGTGCGAATTAAATAGGGGAATATATCAACATTATTACAATCATAAGCACAGGAAAACATTGGACAAGCCCTTCATAGGAAAACTGTCACCACTTTCATGCTGTTCGGCCAGCCCCCAGTGGCTTCTCTCCTCCCCACTACCACCAGCCGTGATTTACAGATCTCTGCCCGTTTGGGTATTAGAAATGATCTGCAACAATACTGACTATTGGAAATATGAGAAAACAAGAAGTACATTATAATGGGGTGGGGCGCGGGGAGGGCTGCCCGGGTGATCGCTGATTGTCCGGGCAGCCCACAGGATACAACAGCGTCTGCTGCAGACACTCCTATTCCACGGAGCGATGGCAGCAAATCGTTGCTGTATCAGTCGTTTGTTTTTCAACATGTTGAAAAACAAACGACTGTAACGATCAGCCGACACGAACGATGTCGCCTGATCGTTGCTGTCAATTCCACAGGACGATTATCGGCCATAACGTCCGATATCGGCAGATAATCGTTCTGTGGAATAGGGCCTTTAGCCAATTATGTTCTGTTTTATATACACTACAGCTGGATTCTGTCCTAAGTTTACAGAGTTTTATGTTCAGGTCGCGGCATTTGATTACCGGTAGCTGAAGAAGTTGGATGCAGCCCTAATGCTGCCTGAAAACATGGATACAGCCATAGGGGGAGATTTATCGAACTGTGAGGAATGAAAAGTGGAATCTGTTTGGTTGCTAGGGGCAACTGAGCCAGTTTCACTTTATACCATGTTTGATATATCTCCCCCATTGTGCTGGAAAAAAGATGGATCCAGTCCTGGGAAACTTCTCCCAGTTTCCCAGGACTGGATCAATCTTTTCCCAGCACCCGGGGGAGGAGCGGCAGGAAGCGGAGCACACTTCAAAGCCTTGCTTCGCTTCGTTCCTACTGTAAATTCGCCCATCACTAGACATTAGTCCATGCAAGGTGACTCCTGGCTGTTATCAGCCGCTAAGGGCCGCCATTAATAGCTCGCACTGAGTAATCTCCATGCTGTCTGTGTCAAAATTGACAAAGGTATCTAAACGGGCTTGCAGCATTACATTAGTGGTACAGTGGTCTGAGATCGCGGGAGCCGATCCATTGTAAGTGCAGCCTGAGGCCTCTGCTAGGCCTCTGGCTGCCTGACCCGGCGATTGATTCAAGCTGCTTACAGCAGACTGTCCCAATAGAGTGTCAAGAAAATGGATTAACACTGTACACAGGCAAAATTAGCACTCCTGCACTTTTTTGCACTTACACAGAATGTGCTAATTTAGTAGTCTGGGCAATTCCGTATACAACATTACCAAATATATTTGTATATTTTTTTTATTTACATCTTTGACCTAATTTAGAGGGATATGTCAGATTTGTCTTTCTGCTAACAGACAACCGAGCTTCTAATTACACCAATGGAACAATTACTGTTTATTTTAGTAAGATTTATGTCTATATACTAGGACACATTCATTACAATAAGAGTTTATGAAGAGATGTATGAAGTAAATGACACCATAAAATCAGTACTCACTTAGGAACTCCTTGGGTTTCCACTTTTCTTTAATAAATATAATGCCTATAATTGAGCTTGCTGACAAAAAAGAAAAAAAAAAAAAAAGAGAGAGAAAAGAAAACCTCTTTATATTCAACTAGTTTTTCCCCCCCTGAAATACCGATACATACAGACCTCAGACCCCCCTGCTAACCATCACACGGACATATACTGATTGCAGCCCCCCTGGAGGGAACTCTGGAGCTTACTGCATACAATTTATACAGCAGATTAAAATTAAAGAGACTCTGTACCCCCAAACTGCTTGTACCTTCGGATAGCTGCTTTTAATCCAAGTTCTGTCCTGTTGTCCGTTCGGCAGGTGATGCAGTTATTGTCCTAAAAAAATACTTTTAAACTTGAAGCCCGTGCCAAATGGGAGTATCTGTGCCCTAACTTTGAACCACCCCTCCGTCCCTCCTCCCCACCCTCCTCATCATTAGGAATGCCACTGAAACATTTTCTCCCTGCTGAACATTGCACAGGTCCTTAACGATACAGCCCATGTGCCAGGCTGCCACAGGTGGGGAATAGGAGGCAATCTGCCTGGGGCATTCCTAATGATGAGAAGGGTGGGGAGGAGGGGCGGAGGGGTGGTGCAAAGTTAGGGCACAGATACTCCCGTTTGGCACAGGGCTTCAAGTTTAAAAGTATTTTTTATGACAATAACTGCATCACCTGCCAAACGGACCCCAGGACAGATCTTGGATTAAAAGCAGCGGTTTGGGGGGGACAGATTGTGGGTACAGAGTCACTTTAAAGGTTACAGGGGTACACCGGTCAATTTTTTTTCTTTCAAATCGACTGATGTTAGTAAGTGGTATATAGATTTGCAATTTACTTTAAGGCCCCGTTCCCACTGAGGAAAGGTAGCGGAATTCCGCGACGGAATTGTCCGCCGCGGAATGCAGTTAGCCTCCCGCTCATAATGGGAGTCTATGGGAGGCGCGCGCTCCTGCTCTGTACGCGCTGAACAATGAACATGTTGCAGATGAATGAGCAGATTTCCCTGCACTCCTTTTCCCCTCCCTGTCAGTGCCTCATGGAAGTAGCGTCCTGACACTCACAACATCAGCAGTGAAGCATTACACATGGCTGTAGTAGATATTGACCTCTAAATTTAAGTTGTCTATACTAGTGTTATAAGATCGGTCTATGAGGTCTGTATATCTTTGCTTCAATAGAGGCGATGTTATTTTGGTTTTACCCAGCAGCTTATGCATGTATCTTTACTTCAATAGAGGCGATGTTATTTTGGTTTTACCCAGCAGCTTATGCATGTATCTTGTGCAATGTTGCGATCTATATCCCAGTCATTATTTTAAACTTTTTTATGTGTGTGCTCTGATAGTACCAGTTATATGATATGTGTTATGTAATGTTATTTATTATTGATTTTATGCATCATGATTTTATGTAGATTGTATGCACTTTTCTTAATCAATTGGAAACGCCCCCTAATGGGTGTTTCTTTTTTGTACCTGAGCCTATTTAAATAACCCTCCTGCTATCCTATGTTATGCACTTTGTTTTATCTGATGAAGAGGACGTATGTCTTCGAAACGCGTCATATTTGTGCTATATTAAATATATTTTTCACTATATCAAATGCATTTATTTAAGCTTTCGGCCACTTCTCTATGTGGACAGCGCTGACCGTGAGTACCTCAATTCCTTTTTATTTTATTCACTTATTCTCTCCACGGGCCCCATTATTTTGGGAGTATCCTGTGTTTTTGGTACAGTCAGCTTAGCAGTCCCTAGAGGTAGTAGGCCCCTATACAGTGGACTGTCACCTAACAAGACCCTGGATTCGGATTTGTACCCTGTTGAGGGGTGATATGCACAAAGCCCAAGTGGCATCCAGGTGAGCACCTTCTCACATAATCCTTATCCTTGGTGTATTGAGGTATCACACGAGGCGCCGGTGCCCGCTTTTTTCTTTTTCTCTCCCTTGTCAGCGCGGACAGGACAGGAGCGCGCGCCTCCCATAGACTCCCATTATGAGCGGGAGGCTAACGGCATTCCGCAGCGGACAATTCCGTCGCGGAATTCCGCTACCTTTCCTCAGTGGGAACGGGGCCTTAAAGTCTTAAGTATTCCAGTACTTATCCGCTACTGTATGTCCTGCAGGAGGTGGTGTATTCTTTCCAGTCTGACACAGTGCTCTCTGCTGCCAAGTCTGTCAATGACAGGAATCATAGCAACCATAGAAAACGTCTACTATTCTGGACAGTTCCTGACATGGACAGAGATGTCAGCAGAGAGCACTGTGTCAGACTAGAAAGAATCCAGCACTTCCTGTGGGACATACAGCAGCTCATAAGTAATGAGAAACTGGAGGTTTTTAAATAGAAGTAAATTACAGAATATAGTGTTTTACAGAATATAGTTGATTTGAAAGAAAAAAAATTCACTGGACAATCTCTTTAATGGATAAGGCTGGGTTCACACTGCGTTTTTGCAATCCTTTTTTCATCCGTTTTTGCAAAAAACAGATGAAAAACGGATTGCAAAAAACGGATGCATTTGTGTGCATCCGTTTTGATCCGTTTTTCCATTGACTTCCCTTATAACAAAAAAAAAAAAAAAAAAAAAAAAAAAAAAAAAGATAAAAACGGATCGTTTTTTTTTAAAAGGAAACAAAAACGTTGCTGACACTATTTTCTGTCCGTTAAAAAAAAAAATGATCCGTTAAACGTATGCTGAAAATGCAGTGTGAACCCAGCCTAACTGACACAAGGTTCTGTTCTGTAATCCCAGACATATACGACAGAATGCATATGGAAGCCATGTGGAAAAGAGGCATACTCATACCCAAGAGTTTTAAGAAGAATAAAAGCTCATGTTTAAAGTACTTACCTATGAGAGAGACAGCACTGAGAGGCACAATAAGAGACAAAGGAGCAAAGGCATAGGAAGAAAACACTGCTGTCTCGCCCATCATCATCAACAAGAGACCAAGCCACCAGGTCTTTGTCTTGAAGTATGAACGAGGGTCTTTGGATCCAGCCAACCGAACATGGCTGTATTTCTAAATAGGATACAAAATGGTTTGTTAGGAGTTTTCTTCTGATATACTTTAACAAACATGTCTTATAGTTAAAGGGGTATTCTGCTCAAACATAACTTTTCATATGTTGCTGCCCATGGTGAGGCTAACAATTCATTCCATGCTTATTATCTATTCAGTCTCCTTCTCCCAGTTCTGAGCTGCTGCTTTCTGTTGAAGACACAAAAAAACGTGTGAGCTTTTCTATCCGTATCCCCCTCCTCCTCCCTCCCTTCTGATGTAAACAAGCCCCTATTTGCAACATTGTAGTTTCTTTGTAATGCTGGGAGGGATCACAGTGAGTTCACCAGAAACTTGACCAGATAAAGCCTGCCAGGGACTTGTTTACATCAGCCGTCTCAGAAGGGAAAGGTTGGAGGGGGAGATGGAGAGAAGCTCACACACAGACGTTTGTGTCTTCAGCAGGAAGCAGCAGCTCAGAGCTGGGGGAAAGAGACTGAATACAATAGATAATAAGTACGGAACGAATTGTTGGTCTCACCATGGGCAGCAACATATAAAGTTATGTTTGAGTGGAACACCCCTTTAAGGGTTCTGCTTTGAGCAGAACGATTCTGTCAATACGAGTATCACAAATGTCCTCTATTGCTCTGCTGTAGTGTGCACAGAAATCTGGTAAGAGGGGATCAATTTCCCTGCAGTCTCTCCACAGGAGAAAATAGGTATTACACAATGGTCATTCAACTCAATGGGTTGTCTGGATAATCCAAGAACAGGTCAGGTCCTCCAGAGTGGACAATGCTCAGAACTCCACAAGAGATGTAGATCCTTGACAAAAGGACCCCCATCTAATGACTCAAAGTTCTTTAATGGAGTATATGAAAATGTGTTTTCTAAACTGCACAGCCCCTTTAAGGTTTTCTATTGGTTTTATTTAAAGCAGTTATCCAAGCTTAGAAAGACATGACTGCATTCTTCCACAAACAGCACCTCTCTTGTCCTCAGTTTAGGTGTGAGTTTTACAGCTCAGTCCCATTTAAGGGAATGGGCCACCTTAATTTTTTTTTTACTTAATAAATCAGATATAAAACGTTGCTCTTTTATTCCAATCTGTTAATATTTTCTGCAATTTTTTTTTTATTTCACTTTTTGTACACTGTTATGGGGGCTGCCATATTGTCTGGGCTGTTCTTAACAGCATTTAGTGAAATTACTTTACAGCTAGCTTCATGGACATGGATGACAATAGACAGTCCGTCCCTTTAAGATGAAGGTAAAACATTACTGGGCACGCTCTTTGACCTCTGAGGTGGTCATTCCATGGGAATCTGCTATTGTGACATGGCTTCCCATTGGTTTATACCCATATTAACCAAAGTAAAAATGAAATTTCCTGATTCCACTGACTAACGTGACTAATGACAGGTGTTACATTTTATCCCTGAAGTGAATGGCCCAGCGTCTGACACACCGATAACAAGTAGCGCTGATAAAAACAGAAGATTGTTAGATGCCCCAGTTCACAAGGAAAGATCTGATGCGGTAAGTATACAAGACATGACATTTCCTGGTGTTCTGGCACACCGCCTGGTGGTTTCCATACAATCCATTGTTTGTACTAATGTAAGAGCCCTTAAACATCAATGGTTAGGATTTACAGTGTACTCTAAACTTTATTCTGCCAACAAGGAAGAACATGCAAAGAACAGAGGGAAATGTTTCTATAGGGCAGGGGGCACAGAGCCTGAAGACATGTTTATTTCCTTCATCCGTAATGTGGTCATTTGGAAATCACACTGCTCTGTTAGGGTACTATTACACGGAACGATAATCGGCCGAATATCGCTCCATGTAATAAATACAATGATCAGCCGATGACAACGATCATCGGCTGATCGTTGATATAGGTTTGGACCTATTTTCTTCGGGCGCCGACCGCGCACCGCTACGTGTAATAGCAGTGTGCGGCCGGCGACTGACGATATACATTACCCATCCACGTTCCAGGGCTGCTGCGGTCTTCTTCTCCCCGGGTCCTGCGTGCTCTAGCTTCAGAGTGGCCTGTCAGCTGACAGGCCGCCCGGCCAATCACAGGCCGCGGCAGTCCCGGTCTGCGATTGGCTAAGCAGTGTGTCAGCTGACAGGTCACTCTAAAGTTAGAGCACGCGGGACCTGTGGAGAAGACCGCAGCAGCAGCAGCCCTGGAACGTGGATGGGTAATGTATTTAGTTTAAACAAGGGCTGCAAGGACATCAGTAACGATGTCCCTGCAGCCCTTGTTTAACGATTATCGGGCCGTGTAATAGGTCCAGTAAACGAGCGACGATCTAGCAAATCGCTGCTCATTTATAGGTATTATCGGGCCCCCATCGGCCCGTGTAATACCACCCTTAGCCTACAATTGGCTACTATACTTTGTTATACCTTTTTCAGTTGTATGGGTGTACGCACATGTAGTTTTATATGGTTACAATGACCTTACAGGAACCTTGCTGATTATGAACATTCAACTATAAACACTAGTTAAATATAGCTCAATGCTAAAAGGACCAAAGATGAAATCCAGTGGGAAGGTAAAGCCTACTTACTGACCTAATACAGTGCCAGACCTTAATAGATAAAAGAAAAGGATGTTAAAAAGGAAACTAATCAGCAGGTTAGAAGAATCTAACGTGCTGATACGTCCCTAAAAAGCACAGGGTGATGAAGGTAAGTTTTTTCCTTAGCGCTGCTTTCGTGCTATTAAGAGTTTTTAGACGTTTTGGTACACTGGGGGGGGTAGGACTACCAACCCCAGTGCATCAATCTGATGCGCTCCACTGATATTCCCTTAAAGCGACTCTGTACCCACAATTTGACCCCTCAAACCACTTGTACCTCCGGATAGCTGCTTTTAATCCAAAATCTGTCCTGGGGTCCATTCGGCAGGTGATGCAGTTATTGTTCTAAAAACAACTTTTAATCCTACAGCGCTGTGTCTAACGGCTGCTTTCAATCCAAGATCTGTCCTGGGGTCCATTCGGCAGGTGATGGTTATTCTCCTAAAAACAACTTTCAATCCGGCAGCGCTGTGTCTAACGGCCGGGGCTTACATTTGTATATGCATTAGGCTGGCACCACCTCTCTATCCTTCCTCCCCACCCTCCTCATCATTAGGAATGCTCCAGGCAGATTGCTTCCTATTCCCCACCTGTGTGTATAATGAACATGGGCTGGATCGTTAAGACACCTGTGCAACGCTCAAACAGCAGTAAATGTTCCTGGAGCATTCCTAATGATGAGGAAGTTGGGTAGGAAGGACGGAGAGGTGGTGCCAGCCTAATGCATATACAAATGTAAGCCCCGGCCGTTAGACACAGCGCTGCCGGATTGAAAGTTGTTTTTAGGAGAATAACCATCACCTGCCGAATGAACCCCAGGACAGATCTTGGATTGAAAGCAGCTATCTGAAGGTACAAGTGGTTTGGGGGGGGGGGGGGGGGGTCAGATTGTGAGTAGATTCACTTTATAAGGGGAACTCCACATAAGGAAAATTTGTTTTCTATTAAAAGTACATTAAAATTTATATAGATGTGTCTATATAAAGTATTACCATATCTGTACAGTTCTACCACACTGGTAGCTGATAGAAATCCAGTAAGTTAAGAAAAATGGCCTCTGTGCCAATTCAAATTGTCTCCTGCTCCCTCTGCTCCCCTACCTTAGGAAACAAATATTCCATGCCTCTGTCTCACATTGTGTGTGTTTGCTGAGCACAGGCTGATGATGCAGACAGGGGGCAGGGCGTGATGTCACAGGAGGCTTGGCTGTATCCTCCAATCCCGAGTGATTCACCATCTCTGACCAGCCCTACAGTCTAAACCTGAGCAGGCAAGGAGTGACAGAAGCAACTGCTGCAACTTCACTGTGCAAAGTCTGCAGTCTGCATCCTCAGCACCCCATGCACAATAGTGACATACCAGCAGGTTAGTTTCTTCTAACATGCTAATAGTTTCCCTTTAAAGTCTGAAAAGCCAGACCTGTGCAGTAATACACACTCATCTCATAATAATAGGCGTTCAGGAAGCCAAGAACTATGCTGCTATTTGAAGTCTCTTAAAGGGAACCTGTCACCCCCCCGTGCCGGGGTGACAGGCTCCCGACCCCCGCTACAGCCCCCCTATACTCACCTGATCCCGCTTCTGGATCCGGTCGGGTCACGGAGATAGCGCACGCCGGGCTGCAGCGGCTGATGAGAGAGGAGTCCAGCGCTCATAGAGAATGACGGTGCGCTGGACTCTCTGTCATTCTCTATGAGCGTTGGACTCATCTCTGCAGCGCCTGAGATCTCCGAGACCCGACCGGATCCAGAAGCGGGACCCGGCGAGTATAGGGAGCTGTAGCGGGGGTCGGGAGCCTGTCACCCCGGCACGGGGGGTGACAGGTTCCCTTTAATATAGTGGATTTGCTTCTAAATAGAATGAGCCATGTGGCATCTAGTGAATTTATTTCCCAGAGCTTACTTCCGTATTCCTTCTATCAGATATATACACTGGGCGTGTTACCAGAGCTATCCCTCCAACAGAAGGCCACTGACATTGATCACCCATAGGCCCCAATATTATAAAGATACTGCACTGTATAATGTTTTTGTAGTGTTTCATTATATATTAAAGGGGTTATCCAGCACTACAAAAACATGGCAACTTTTCCCCCTACTGTTGTCTCCAGTTTAGGTGCAGTTTGCAATTAAGCTCCATTTACTTCAATGGAACTGAGTTTCAAAACTCCACCCAAACTGGAGACAACAGTAGGGGGAAAGTGGTCATGTTTTTGTAGCGCTGGATAACCCCTTTAAAAGGGCAGCAGACTGAACGTTTCTATACTGTATTACGTCATCATATACCACTCTGACACAGGCCATGGAGGTCTACAGATCCCTTGGGTCTTTGGTTTTAGGGCATATTGACAATGATAATATTTAAAAGTTATATTCATATTGGGGGGGGGGGAGAATTTATCAAAATGGTGAAAAGTAGAATTGTCTTAGTTGCCCCTAGCAAACAATCAGATTCCACCTTTCATTTTCCAAAGAATCTGTGAGGAATGAAAAGTGGAATCTGATTGGTTGCTAGGGGCAATTCTACTTTACACCAGTTTCATAAATCTCCCACATTGTTCCTTCCACAGGCAAGTGGATACAAATTATGGTCAATTTAGGTAAAACAAAGATTAGTAGAACAGAACTTTAGACTTTACCTTGCCATCCAATATCACAAAGTACTGAGGCTGAGAAGATCTGCTGCCAAATCTGTTCTACTATATTACTTCTATTCAAGTGGATGTTCAGGGAAAAACAGTCTATAGCCCACAATGGCGGATTATAATGTAGGCGGTTTGGGCGGCCGCCCGGGGCCCGAGGCTCCGGGGGGGCCCATGCCTTGCCGCCCACATTATAATGCCGCCCGGGAGGCCCCCTCGCCACTGCACTCTTGTGACCGCAAGCATTGTTTCGCTTGCGGTCACAAGAGTCTCCGGCTGCCTCCGTCTGATGCGCGGCTGCCGGGGGTGTCCGGTCCTCTGCCTGGCAGCGCGCGCGTCACACAGCTCCTAGTGCCGCCTGGGGCCCTGTCTTCCGGTACTGGGAGCGCACGTACCGGAAGTCAGGGCCCAGGCGGCACTAGGAGCTGTGTGACGCGCGCGCTGCCAGGCAGAGGACCGGACACCCCCGGCAGCCGCGCATCAGACGGAGGCAGCCGGAGAGAGGATCGACGGGGGAACGCAGGGTAGGTGAGTTATATTTTGTTATTTTTGTGTTATTTACTCACTGGGGGGCATCTATAAAGGGGGGGAAAGGGGGGCCAGCTATAAAGGGGGGCAGCTATAAAGGGGGGGAAAGGGGGGGCAGCTATAAAGGGGGGGAAAGAGGGGGACCATCTATAAAGGGAGGGGGGAGAGGGGGACCATCTATAAGGGAGGGGGGAGAGGGGACTATCTATAAAGAGAGGGGGGCCATCTTTAAAGGGAGGGGGGAGAGGGGGGACCATCTATAAGGGAGGGGGGAGAGGGGGACCATCTATAAAGGGAGGGGGGAGAGGGGGACCATCTATAAAGGGAGGGGGGAGAGGGGGACCATCTATAAAGGGAGGGGGGAGAGGGGGACCATCTATAAAGGGAGGGGGGAGAGGGGGACCATCTATAAAGGGAGGGGGGAGAGGGGGACCATCTATAAAGGGGGAAAGAGGGGGACCATCTATAAGGGGGGAAAGAGGGGGACCATCTATAAGGGGGAAAGGAGGACCAGCTATAAGGGGGGAGAGGGAAGAGGGGGACCAGCTATAAGGGGGGAGAGGGAAGAGGGGGACCATCTATAAAGGGGGAAAGAGGGGGACCATCTATAAGGGGGGAAAGAGGGGGACCATCTATAAGGGGGGAAAGAGGGGGACCATCTATAAGGGGGGAAAGGAGGACCAGTTATAAGGGGGGAGAGGGAAGAGGGGGACCAGCTATAAGGGGGGGAGAGGGAAGAGGGGGACCATCTATAAAGGGGGAAAGAGGGGGACCAGCTATAAGGGGGGAAAGGAGGACCAGCTATAAGGGGGGAGAGGGAAGAGGGGGACCAGCTATAAGGGGGGAAAGGAGGACCAGCTATAAGGGGGGAAAGAGGGGGACCATCTATAGAGGGGGACCATCTATAAGGGGGGAAAGAGGGGGACCATCTATAAGGGGGGAAAGGAGGACCAGTTATAAGGGGGGAGAGGGAAGAGGGGGACCAGCTATAAGGGGGGAGAGGGAAGAGGGGGACCATCTATAAAGGGGGAAAGAGGGGGACCAGCTATAAGGGGGGAAAGGAGGACCAGCTATAAGGGGGGAGAGGGAAGAGGGGGACCAGCTATAAGGGGGGAAAGGAGGACCAGCTATAAGGGGGGAAAGAGGGGGACCATCTATAGAGGGGGACCATCTATAAGGGGGGAAAGAGGGGGACCATCTATAAGGGGGAAAGAGGGGGACCATCTATAAGGGGGGACCATGTATAGAGGGGGAAAGAGGGGGACCATGTATAGAGGGGGAAAGAGGGGGACCATCTATAAGGGGGGAAAGAGGGGGACCATGTATAAGGGGGGAAAGAGGGGGACCATGTATAGAGGGGGAAAGAGGGGGACCATCTATAGAGGGGGAAAGAGGGGGACCATCTATAAGGGGGAAAGAGGGGGACCATCTATAAGGGGGAAAGAGGGGGACCATCTATAAGGGGGGGGGAGAGGGGGACCATCTATAAAGGGGGACTATCTCCTATAGGATTAGCACCATCCTCTCCTGACATCCTCTGTGCTGCTGGGACCTCCCCTATAGATCAACACCCTCCTCTCCTGACATCCTTTGTGCTGCTTGGTCCTCTCCTATAAGATCAGCACCCTCCTCTCCTGACATCCTCTGTGCTGCTGTGACCTTAGGGGGGGGCAACATCAGGGGACCAGGTGAGGTGGCGATATGTTTATTGGGGGCAGTGGAGGTGGGGTGGGCAATGCTTACTGGGGGTAGCAGCAAGGGACCAAACATTATGTTTATTGGGGCCAGCAGGGAGGGGAGGCAGGCAGTGTTTATGGGGGACAGTGGGGAAGGGGGGGGAACGCAGTGGCAGATTATAATGTGGGCGAATTGACTGGGGGGGGGGCCCAGGTTGGGTGGACAGCCCGGGGCCCAGAGTACATTTAATCCGCCACTGATAGCCCATCCACAAGCTAAACTATCAATAATAGATTGGTAGGGTGCCGTCACCTGGCTCCCCCATCGTGCCTGCGCTACAATGAGAAGCAGTTGGCTTCGTTCCCTATGTAGCAGCAGCTTTGGCATCAAAAATTTGTCAGATAACTGTTTCTATGTAAAGGCATTCTAAGTTTTCGTCCGAAAAACTTCTTAAGGGTGCCTTTACACATACTGAAATGCGATGCGCATCCACGTAGTGTGAAGGTCTATGGGCTACATATCTGCAGCAGAATTTCCGTTCCACTGCAGATATGTAACCTGGCCCCTTTAACCCCCGCAGCCCCCGGCCCGGAGCATACATGACCTGCTCGGTGCTGCAGCTGTGTGTGAGGCTCCCGATCAGCCAATCAGTGCACTGCAGCAATGATTGTCTGATAAGGACCGAGGGGAGCCGGAAGACTCTCACAGCCGCGGCGTCGAGCAGGTCATGTATGCTCCGGGCCGAAGGCTGCGGGGGGTTAAAGGGGCCGGGTCACACATCTGCAGCTGAATGAAAATTCTGCTGCGGATATGTAACCCATAGAACTTCAGTATACCAGGATCCGCAGCAATTTTTACTGCAAACTCTGTGAAATCCGATCCGGATCCGGTACGTGTGAAGGCAATGTAAAGGACTCAGCACAGTATTAGATGTGCAGCTTCAAATCTGAGACATCAAAGCTGCAGCAGATCCTGCATGACTGAGCGCACCTGTCATTATGTTTCCACAACCAATCGGTGTGGAGTCGCTCCTGCCGCTGAAGTTCAGGTAAGTACGGATATGACCATGCCGGGTCGGCTAGATTCACGAGCTCTATTCTGATCCAATAGGGCTCCTGCATGGAACTGACCAGTTATGGTCGTATCCGTAGATACCCGAATTTTGACTGCACACTGATCGGGTGAGGAAACAAAGTGACAGGTATGCTTTAAAGTTGTAACTCAGGCATGTTTTTTTTTCTTTTGGGAGTCTGTTTCTTAACGTCTTACCTGCAGGTTGAGCCCAACACTAATAATAAGATGTCCGAATATAGCCAGCAGAGCTCCAATAAGATTGTCCTGAAAGACAAGGTAATGGGGTCAGGTATGACACTGTGAACCATTGTCAGGCCATACTCCACTATGGACACAACTGGTTTTAGGAAAGAATACCCCAATGTAATAGGTCATGTGATGGAGCATGTGATGAAACATACCTTTATCCATCTGTGCTTCCAGAACATAGAGGAAAAACGTGTGTTTTTTTTTAAGTGCAAAGAGTCAAGGAGGCTTTCCCGAGCTCCTGATCTGCTGCGCGCTGTAACACTTCCTTTCTCCCGCTCCCATACCTGACACTGCTCGATTGTCAGTCAGGGCTCGGCTTCCGAGTGACTAACAATCAAGCAGGGATAGAGATGGGAGGACGTTCTACAGCCCTCAGCACTTGCATTTCAGGGACTTTGAAAAACCTCTCTGACACTTTGTACTTAAAAATAAAAACATTTTTCTATGTTCTGGAAGCAAAGACAGATACCATGTGTCTCATTGCCCTAACAGTGTCAGTGGTTTGGAATAAGATTTGCAGCTGACAGATTCCCTTTAATACAGCAGCCCATAGGTACCACATGGCAGCAATGACACCATAGAGCAGGGGTAGGGAATCTGGGCTCTCCAGCTGTTGCAAAACTACAACTCCCATCATGCCTGGACAGCTAAAGCTGGAGAGCCCAGATTCCCTAGCCCTGCCTTATAGGGTCCTATAGCTCTTATGGCAGGTTTCCAACAATACATTTGAACAATTTGGTCGATGAAGTTTTCACGTGACTAATTCCTTAATTTTTTTTTTTATATAAAAGGGATATTACAGCTAATAAAGTGATATATGCCATTCCTTTAGGGAACTGTAGCTCATCCTATCCACTTAAAAAATGGAAATGTGCAGCGGTGAAGCAAATGGTCACATGACCTGGCTGATGTTACATGAATCCAGTCATTTAGTGGGTGGAGTTGTACGTGATGATGCCGGCATTTAAAGGTGTAGTTCAGCAAAAATGTTTTTCTTTCAAATCAACTGGTGCCAGAGCTTTGTAATTTAAATCTCAAGTCTTCCATTACTTATCAGCTGCTGTATGTTGGTGTATTCTTTCCAGTCTGACTCTCTGCTGCCACCTCTGTTCAAGTCAGGATCTGTCCAGAGTAGTAGCAAATGCCCATACCAAACCTTTTGTGTTCTCCAGACTGTAAAGAATACACTACTTACTGCAGGGCATACAGCAGCTGATAAGTACTGAAAGACTTGAAATTTATAAATAGAAGTATATTACAAATCTCTGGCACTTTCTGACAACAGTTTATTTGAAAGAAAAAAACATTTTGCTAAACTGCCCCATTTTAATTGCAGCAGAGACACAATGTATTTCTAAGTGTTGGGAATGGGCATGTTAGTATCCCCTAACCAGGTACACACAAGTAACCTGCATTTTAGGGTTCATTAGATGGCACCGCAACCATCTGCTATAAGAATATTGGTCTGGAAAGACAACGACCATCAGCATTTAGCAAAGAGTTTTATTAGATGTCCAAAAGGATATCCCATTAAAGGGGTTCTCTGAGCTTAGAAAGACTTCCAGAAACAGCACCTCTCCTGTCTTCAGTTTGGGGGTGGGTTTTGCAGCATTGAAGTAAACTGAGCTGACCTGTAATACCACACACAACCTGGGGACAAGTATGGTGCAAGAAGGCAGCCATGTTTTCCCATCACGGATACCCCCTTTAAATATCAATGAGTGGCTAATGTGTAGGCATTACAGATACCACGGCTTACCTTGTAGGAGAAGTAATTTTCAGAAGGGGTTTCGGTCGTTGACAATAGTTTCTCCGCATGAATGGGAGAGAAAGTAGCTTTCTCCATGTTCTCATCTAGTTTGTTCCTTGTCTAATGCATTGTCAGATCCTGTCTCCAAAGAGTCCTCAGGCACCAGGTCCACTCCAAGGGTTTCATCATAGGTTCTGCTTCATCGATAGTGATACAGTGTGGCCTAAAACGAGACCAATACTAAATGATCCATCTATACCTGATTATGGGGGCAGCCATCTTTAGAGACCATTCACACCACATGTTGTGCCCACATCGCAGGTGTACATCAAGTTCCCCGTTGACATATGTCCCTAACATTTACCTTGCACTGGACCTAGAAGCATGGTCGGCTGAGTCCTTTACCATGAAAAAGTCCTCTGTGCCCCCCGGCCCATTTGCTTTGGAGCTGAATGGAGCCTTGGGTCAGCGTGTGACCTATCCCTCCATTCATTCTCTATGGAGCTGCTGGAAAGAGTCGGGTGCTCTACTCCACTCCGGAGAGAATGAATGCTGTGCCAGTTCAGCAGTGTAATTGATGTCACTTTATAAAGCCCCCTCCTACATAAAAGGAGAGGATCACAGGATTAAAGGGGTACTCCAGCAGAGTGGGGGTACTCTGAAATGATAAAAGAGTGTATACTCACTGGCCCTTATCCCCTTTCAGCTGCTGTTCTGAGGAAAAGATGGATGGGCTGGGACAATATGGCATTGGAATGGCAGGTGTGGGGATGGGCGGTGTGAGTTCAGGTTTTTTTTTTTTTTTTAAAGGGGTTATCCAGCGCTACAAACACATGGCCACTTTTCCCCTCTCTTGTCTCCAGTTTGGTTGGGGTTTTGAAACTCAGTTCCATTGAAATAAATGGAGCTTAATTGCACACCACACCTGAACTGGAAACAAGAGTGGGGGGGAAGTGGCCATGTTTTTGAAGCGCTGGATAACCCCTTTAAATACCCCAGCCTGAACATTTTAAATATAAAGACTATTCCCTGAAATCCCCCTTGGAAACGTCTTTTCTTCACTTTACGAGACACTCTGATTGGACAATAGAATAGAATCTGTGAGTGCCAGGTTAGTTCTACACTGCCCCCTCCCATCTGCCTCATGCCCCCCAGATGAGAACTACACGTTTCACCACAGTACCTTGCTGGAACTAGCACCTGCTCATGGTGGGTAGAGGTAGAGGTTAAAGGGGTACTTTAGCAATTTTTTTTTCAGATCAACTGATGTCAAAGTTATATAGATTTGTAGTTTATTTCAATTTAAAAATCTCAAGTCTTCCAGAACTTATGAGCTGCTGTATGTCCTGCAGGAAGCGGTGTATTCTTTCTAGTCTGACACAGGGCTCTCTGCTGCCATCTCTGTCCAGAACAGTAACAAATCCCCATAGAAATCCTCTCCTTCTCTGGACAATTCCTGACAAAGACAGAGGTGGCAGATGAGAGCGCGTGTCAGACTGGAAAGGATACACCACTTCCTGCAGGACATACAGCAGATGATACGTACTGGAAGACTGGAGATTTTAAAATAGAAGTGCAAATGCAAAAAGCTATCTGACACCTGTTCATTTAAAAGATTTTTTTGTACAGGAGTTCCCCTTTAAGGGGTTCAGCAGGTATCCCCAGTGTGTAACAGCTGGGATGGAGACCAGTGACACCCTGCACACCGGCAGCTCCCCTCCCCCTGATAGAGGAGGACAGGGCTGTATAACAAGTTATTATCCCGGCACTGCCCCCCCGTATGTACCGGCAGCCGCTCCTCTATAGCCCGGACCTTAGGCAGAGCGCACACAGACTAGGCCCCCCTGTTCCCCACCATGACACCCCTCAGCACGTCCATATGTTATACTGAGCACGCACGCAGTCACCGCACTCTACACATCCCACTCACCTGTTCTCTTCCTGCGGCTCTAACTGGATTCTCCCGTGCACTACTATGGCTGTCTCTGATTGGGTATTAGGGCTTGTCACTCATCCTCACAGGCGGGATGCTATTGGCTTAGGAGCAGCAGGCGCAACGCTATTGGTGTAGGATAGTAAAAGGGGCGGGGCTAACTAGGGAGGAGATCCAGGAAGTAACAACAGGGAGTGGAATGGGCGACTTTCAGGCTGAACTAGTCACGCCGTGACGTCATCAGTGTCCTAACTAGGCTCATTTGTGTGTGCGCTAATGAGCGCGCCGCGGCAGCCCGTGTCACGTGGTCAGGTTACGTGACATTGTGTTTATTATGGCGTGACGTACGCCGGTCCTTCTGCGGGAGTGAACTGGTTAAAGGGTAACTAAGCAACCAGTGTATACAGCTCTGCTGCCATGTGGCTACTGGGACTGAGCTGCACAGAGAGCAAGGCAAGTATCCCTCAGCCCCAGTGCTGCACAGGCTCTATGGGAAGGTCTGATCGGGATATGGCACTATCACTACATTTATAGCGATGATAACGCGAGACTTGTAGGTGTGGGGATGGGCAATCACTTTCTATAGGTTAGGTTAAAGGGGTACTCCATCATAGTGGGGGTGCTTTGAAATTATGAAAGAGTGTATACTTACCGTCGCCATTCCTCTTCAGCTGCTGTCCTGAGCAGAGGAAGGGAATGGGGGAGGGGGTGAGTACATTATTTTTAAAATACCCCACAATGAGTGTGTTGAAAACACAGAACCCGTGTAAATCTTTCCATTATAATTTTGCTCTGTCAGCTCCACTCCTGGTTTTGACTGACAGAAATACTATGTGTGAACATGGTCAGCCTGTAGACCAGGGATGGGGAACCTTCAGCCCTACAGCTGTTGCAAAACTACAATTCCCATCATGCCTGGACAGCCAAAGCGAAGCTTTGGCTGTCCAGGCATGATGGGAATTGTAGTTTTGCAACAGCTGGAGGGCCGAAGGTTCCCCATCCCTGCTTTAGACTGACCATCGATAGGGGTAGGTTCACACTGCAGTAAGTGTTTTTGTTTAATTTTGCTGTATACAAAAGTGCAGTCGATTATTGTGTACAACGGAAAAAGAATATGTAGCAATGCAGTACAGTGCTGGGGAAAATGGTTATGGTGTATTTGTTTGTGTACGTTTTTATTCTCGTTATAATATAAAATGTTTACCTGTTAAATTTAACTATCAATGTAGCATAATCCTAGCCTTAAAGGGAACCTGTCACTCCCCGTGCCGGGGTGACAGGCTCCCGACCCCCCGTTAGAGCCCCATATACTTACCTAATCCCGCCGGGTCCCGCTTCTGGATCCGGTCGGGTGACGGAGATCTCAGCCGCTGCAGCCCGGCGCGCGCGCTGAGAGATGAGTCCAACACCCATAGAGAATGACAGGAGAGTCCAGCGCTCCGTCATTCTCTATGAGTGTTGGACTCATCTCTCAGCGCGCGCGCAAGGCTGCAGCGGCTGAGATCTCTGTCACCCGACCGGATCCAGAAACGGGACCCGGCGGGATTAGGTAAGTATAGGGGGCTCTAACGGGGGGTCGGGAGCCTGTCACCCCGGCACGGGGGGTGACAGGTTCCCTTTAAGGCTGGGTTCACACACTGTATACTTCAGGCAGTATTTGGTCCTCAAGTCAGGTCCTCATAGCAACCAAAACCAGGAGTGGATTGAAAACACAGAAAGGCTCTGTTCACACAATGTTGAAACTGAGTGGATGGCCGTCATATAACGGTAAATAACTGCCATTATTTCAATATAACAGCCGTTGTTTTAAAATAACAGCAAAAATTTGCCATTAAATGACGGCCATCCACTCAATTACAACATTATGTGAACATAGCCTTTCTGTGTTTTCAATCCACTCCTGGTTTTGGTTGCTATACAGCCTCACAAATACAGCCTCAAATATACATAGTGTGAACCCAGCCTAAGGCTGTAGCTGTATTCCCACATTTGCGTTTCGATGCACTATTTTACTGCAGTTTTGCAAACTGTAGTAAAATAGCACCAAAACGCATACCAGAAAATGCAGTATGTGTCAACACAGCTGAAAGGGTTAATCCAGGGGACCACTGTGTCAGACTGGAAAGAATACACCACTTCTAACCAGTTTATTTAAAAACAATTTCTTTTCACCAGAGATAGGTTCCAACTATGGCGCGATCATTTTAGTAAACGGACGCCGATTTGCTATATCCATGCTAGTTTACTGGACCTATTAGACGGCCCGATAATTGGGCAGTAAGGGCTGCATAGACATTGTCAGCGATGTCCATGCAGCCCTTGCCCAAACAGCTGATACCTTACCTCTCCCCACTCCCAGTTTTCTCTCCTGTGCTTTGCAGGTTTCCGGTCTGGCCTGTCAGCTCACAGGCCAGAAGGGTAAAGGAGAAGTCCGGCGAAAATCTTTATTAAAGTATTGTATTGCCCCCCAAAAGTTATACAATTCACCAATATACACTTATTACGGGAAATGCTTATAAAGTGCTTTTTTCCCTGCACTTACTACTGCATCAAGGCTTCACTTCCTGGATAACATGGTGATGTCACGACCCAACTCCCAGAGCTGTGCGGGCTGTGGCTACTGGAGAGGATGGTGGCAGAGGGACACTGAGGGACACAGGGCACTGGAGAGACACTGAGCATCCCTCTGCCATCATCCTCTCCAGCAGCCACAGCCCGCACAGCTCTGGGAGTCGGGTCGTGACATCACCATGTTATCCAGGAAGTGACATCACCATGTTATCCAGGAAGTGAAGCCTTGATGCAGTAGTAAGTGCAGGGAAAAACTTTATGTTCATTTCCTGTAAGTGTATATTGGGGATTTGTATAACTTTTAGGGGGCAATACAATACTTTAATAAAAACTTTCACCAGACTTTTCCTTTAAGGTTCCTTTATACAGGATGGGTCTGCTGCAAACTTTCTGCAAAAAAATCCCACAGTGTAAACTCCTGTAAATCTACAACAAGTTGTGCGGATTTGCTGCTGCTGATATGATTGTATTTACAAAAACCTGTAGGTGCAGTTCTTTGGCAGACCCAGTAGCGGTCTTGGTCACCAAGCATCCAATGCAATTGCGTGGGGCCCCCGACTTTCAGGGGGGCCCCGCTCTGGTGCCCAAGACCGCTGTCCCGCTGCTGCGATCTTAACTGTAACTATGTGTGCTCGTAACGAGCGCACATAGTTACAGGCAGCAGCGGCACTGACAGGGTGAGAGCCATTGGCTCCCTCCCTGTCAGTCACTCTTGTGGCCGCAGGAAGTGTTTTCCCTGCGGTCACAAGAGGCCGCTCTGTGTCCCTGGTGCCAGCGCTCTACAGGAGTCACTGGAGCGCCGGTGCCATGACAACGGGAGAGCGGCCTCTTGTGACCGCAGGGAAAACAGTTCCCGCGGCCACAAGAATGAAGAGAAGAGGAGACGCCCGGACCCAGGTGAGTATAAGTGTTTTTTTTTTTTTTTTGTGTGTTATATACTATATGGGAGGGGGAGCACATAGCGGGGGTCTATATAAACGGGGGGGAGGCACGGAGGGGGGGGCTATAAAAACGAGGGGAACCTCACAGGGGGTCTATATACTTATAGGAGAGTAAAGAGGGTCTATATAAACGGGGGAGCACTCAGGGGGGGCTGTATAACAGGGAGCATACTGGGGGTCTATATAAACGGGGGAAGCGCACAGGGGTTCTATATAAATGGGGGAGCACACGGGGGGCTGTATAACTGGGGGAGCACACAGGGGTCTATATATAACTGTGGGCACACAGGGGGTATATACAACTGGGGCAGAACACAGGGGTCTATATATAACTGGGGGAGCACACGGGTCTATATACTACTGGCGGCAGTGCACAAGGGGTATATACCACTGAGGGCAGCACACAGCGGTCTATTTTACATTGGGACTGCACAGAGGTGCCTATATACCTTACTACTATACTGGGGCACAGAACATAACTAATTATTAAGTGGGGGCACAGGGACACCTTAAATCTGTGGGGGCACAGAGGGGTGTAACTACTATAGAGGGGTACAGGGGACCTTACTACTGTAGGTGTTGGAGCCTAAAATATTTCTCTGACAGATTCTGGAGAGAGGATTCACAGCCGGTAGAAGACTTCAAGGTGGCCCAGGCTGGATGAAGAGAGAAAGAAAGAAGTAAAAGACGCTGATCAGAGAAGACGCCCCCTGTAAATGACTGGATGTATCTGCACGCTGTTATAGGCTTGTATTGTCTCTGTATGGTGGTAGGAGGGTTATAAGAGGACGACTGGGGGAGGGGGGGGAGCGCATGTTGAGAGGGAGGGGGCCCGGACATGACTTCGCTTGGGGCCCCAGAAATGCCAAGACTGCCCCTGGGCAGACCCACAGCATTTGCACCCACAGTACACACCTATGCATTTACTTGTACATGTAAAAGCCACAACTGGCCCGTCCTGTGTGAAAGCACCTCAGGTCTCGTTCACCTCGCCCTCAAGGCACTGACCTGAACATAGCTAGTGACCACATTCAGGGTATTTTCAATCACATACTAGTTTAAGCTAAAAAATAAAGGGGAATGGCCAGTCCTCCAGGTTACTCTTACGCTAACTTTATGTGTCAGATATTAAGGCAAAAAAATTATTTATTAGGCTAAAAGAACACAAAAAGCACTAAAACGTGTAGACATAGGTGGTGTGTATCATTTAGCTTGTTGGTTAGTTTTTTTGGTTTATAATGGATAGCTGCACATTTTTTGTTGTGGTATACCATATATATTAAGCAGAATTGGGCCTTATTCACACGTCCCGTAATCCACGGATCCGTATTTCCGTACTCGAGTTAGTGCACATGGACGCAAACCAATCCTGAAAAAAGGACCTAGGACCTAGTCTGGACCCAGATTTATTTTGCGTATAACTTTTTGGCATCCATATTTCCATTAAAAAAATAAGGATGAGTCATTAGTCACATGTTGAAATGTTGTGTTTGTAAAAAAAACGGCTTTACAGAAATACAGATGTACTACAGAGGCTCAGTCTGTAATTTTTAGCGGAGTGTACGGGTCGATAGCGGGAGGAATCAACAGACATGTAAAAAAATACTGAACGTGTGCCTAAGCTTGTTTTTGCTTGTTTTCACCACGCTCATCTTGTTTTTTTCTACCAGAAGGGGGCGTGGTTTATAACTAGTCAAACTTTATGCAGTTTCAGTGGCCGACAGATGATGTTGGTGGAGATATGGGTCGGGCGTGATAGAGTTTCACTGACCGACAGATAATGTCGGTGGAGATATGGGTCGGGCGTGATGGAGTTTCACTGAGCGACCCCTTTGTATTCTGAGAGACAGGCTGGCACCAGAGGAGTCTGGCTGTGGCGTACTCCTCCCATTCCTATAGAGAACACAGGAATATTAGGTTGTGCTGAATGCCTATGTGTATGGGGAGAACGGGAGAAATAACTGTCGGCTGAACAATTGTTTGTCGTAACGAGTGCTCACCGGCTCCCTGTCAGTCACTCTTGTGGTCGCAGTGGTCACAAGAGGCCGCTCTGTCCTGTCTCTTGTTTCGGCGCTCAAGTGGCGTCACTGGAACGTCGGCGCCAGGACTAGGGGAGAGCGGCCTCTTGTGACCGCTGCAGTGCTGCCACAAGAGGGGAAGACAAGAGAAGACGCCCGGACCCATGTGAGTATAAGTGTTTTTTTTTAATGTTATATGCTATATGGAAGGGGGAGCACAGGGGGGCTATATACCTGGGGGAGCACACAGCAGAGGTGCTATACATTACTGGGGGGGGGGCACAGGGGGACTATATAATACTGGGGGAGCGCACACGGGGGCTATATACTACTAGGTAGCACAAAGCAGGGGACTATATACTACTGGGGGAGTACAGAGGGAGGCTATATACTACTGGGGAGCACAAAGCAGGGGTCTATATACTACTGGGGGAGCACACAGCTGGGGGCTATATACTACTGGGGGCACAAAGCAGGGGTCTATGTACTACTGGGGGAGCACACAGCGGGGGCTATATACTACTGGGGAGCACAAAGCAGAGGTCTATATTCTACTGGGGGAGCACAGGGGGACTATATACTACTGGGGGAGTGCACAGAAGGGCTATATACTACTGGAGAGCACAAAGCGGGGGTCTATATACCACTGGGGAGCACACAGGGAGGCTATATACTACTGGGGAGAACAAGGCAGGCGTCTATATACTACTGGGGGAGCACACAGCGGGGGGGCTATACACTACTGGGGAGCACAAAGCTGGGGTCTATATACTACGGGGGGAGCACACAGCGGGGGGCTATATACTACTGGGGAGCACAAAGCAGAGGTCTGTATACTACTAGGTGAGCGCACAAGGGGGCTATATACTACTGGGGAGCACAAAGCGGGGGTCTATATACTACTGGGGGAGCGCTAGGGCTGGGCGGTATACCGTGAAAATACTGATACCGTGAAAATACCGATACCGTCTCTGGCGTCGGTTAACCGACCTCAACTTTGCCAGGACGGTATGTGCGGTATTTTCACCCTCCCCTGGCACTAGGACACTGATAGGTAATGCTCCCCTCCTGGCTGCTGGAACACGGAGCAGCAGGTTGCACAGACCGCGGGATCTATTAAGCTCTCCGCATATAGAGAACCCCACATAGATGCTGCTGCTGTGTGGATGAGGCCTCATATTCCCGCCATCACCTCCTCTTTATTGGCTGCTACACTCTACAGCAGGTGACAGGTCACTCGAGTCTTTCATCAACTGCAGTGAACGTCCTCCACCACAGAGGGGCAGTGTGTGGCAGGCTGGGGGCGGCGCCAGTCTCTCGCATCCTCCTGTGAGTGGGCAGTGATGGGTAACGCTCATCGCCTGGCCATACATGACCCGCGCTTCATATATACAGCCTGGGCTCCTAGCACGAGGCCGCCGCCTCCGCTCCCATCTGTGCGCAGCTCAGCAATGTGCACACCGTGCCGGTAGCGGGCTCTTTTACAGTCATGTTGGCCCTATGTAACAAGCTGCTGGATGGCTTCATGGTTCTGCTCTGAAGGGAGGAGATGGAGCTCACCCTGGTGGGGCTGGGGGACAGTGTTATGTGGGGAGGCCCCAATGTGTGTGGACACCACTGGGATAGAGGGCAGACATCTTGTCCTGTACCACACAGATGTGTTATGTGAGTTTCCCCTCATAGAGGAAGCAGGAGCTGTGTATGGAGGAGAAAGGCCTAGCAACTGTTGGATGAGGAGGCCTGGGGCCTTACATGCACGCCTGGTATGTGTACATATTATATATATAAACACACACACTAGAGATGGATAAATATATATATTAGAGATGAGCGAATCGCTCATCTGAATATAGCGCTTCGCTTTTAGCGCTGCTTTGTTTCCTTTTGCTTCACCCTAAGTGTCAAGGAAAAGCTGGATCCAATCCGGGAAAACAAGGAGAAGTTTCCCAGGATTGGATCCAGCCTTTCCCGGCATCCTTGGAGTTGCGGCAGGGAGCAGAGCAGCACTGACACACACACTAGGAAAGATGAGCTCATATATTACATGAAACCACTGTACTAGCCTAGGCAGCTTTCCTAGTCTGCACTGCTCCTACAGCTGTAGTGTATACGTAGCTGTATACCTGTAAATACACGTCCTGTAGTGCAGTGCTTCTCAATTCCAGTCCTCAGGCCTCACCAACAGGTCATGTTTTGAGGCTATCCCATAAAAGACACCTGTGATAACACCAGAGGCACTGAGTATAATTATATCACCTGTGAAATACTAAGGAAATCCTCAAAACATGACCTGTTGGTGAGGCCTGAGGACTGGAATTGAGAAGCACTGCTGTAGTGTGTACATACATATGTACACACTACAGAATGTGTGTATACAGGTATACAGCTATGTACACACTACAGGACCTGTACATATAGGTGGAAGCTATGTACATAGTACAGCATGGGTATATAAATCTATCTGCACACTACAGGACGTGCATATAGAAGTATACAGCTATATACACAGGGGGACTATATACAACTGGGGGAACGCACAGGGGGACTATATACTACTGTGGAGTGCACAAGGGTCTATATACTATTGGGGGAGAAACAGGGGGCTATACACCACTGGGGGAGCTCAGCTGATGTTCAGCTCGGACCTTCGTCTGACAATAGACCCCGGTAAGTGGACCTTCACTAAAAGTTGGACCCCTGCCCTAGATGATCGCTTGTTTGCAAAACCCATCACACAGCTCAATCACTAGATGGGGGAACGTGTTAGGTGAGTATGGGTATAATGTTTTGTTTTTACTCAGCCCCAGTAATGCATAACAGTTTTTATTTTCCAGAATTGCTAGCTCTTCTACACGGGTCGATTGTCGGGAAAAAACATTCCTACGAACGCACATTGGCTGCAAAAGAACTATAGATGAGTGAATCGCTCATCTAAATGAAGCAAAGCACTTTGTTTGATCTGTGCTCCGCTCATCAAGCCGCCTGCCTTTCAGCCCTGCTCTGCTCCCTGTCACTCCACCCTGGGTGCCGGGGAAAATCTTGATCCAATCCTGTAAAACTAGAAGAAGTTTGCCAGGTTTGGATCCAGCTTTTCCCGGCATCCTGGGAGCAGTGGCAGGGAGCAGAGCAGGGCTGAAAGACCAGTGGCTTGATGAGCGGAGCGCAGATCAAACAAAGTGCTTTGCTTCATTTAGATGAGCGATTCACTCATCTATAGTTCTTTTGCAGCCAATAATCAGCTGAATGAGCGTTCGTAGGAATGTTTGTTCCCAAAAATCGGCCAGTGTAGAAGGGCTAGCAATTCTGCAGCTAGCTGTCAAAGTTGACAACTGAATTAAAAACAATTTTGTCCCCCATCCCTGGTGTCTAGTGGGGGGATTTACCCTCCGGGTTCTTACCGAACCAGGCCTCAGCGTCACAATGACGCTAGTCACAGCTCACTGATCTATAGATCTAGGCTGCAGCAGCCCAGAGTAGTACAGCACTGATCTAATCGATCAGTGCTGTATTAAGTATACTGCAGTAATCACAATGGGAAATCACTGCAGCAATAATAAAAGACTAAAAGTTAAAGTATTAAAAAAAAAAGTTTTTTTTACTAATAAAAAAAGCCCCTTCCCCTAATAAAAGTTTAAATCACCCCCTTCTTCCATTATATAAATAAACAGAAATAAACATATTTTGGTATTCACCTGAACTATTAAATTATTACATTGGTAAACGGTGCAAGAGCAAAAACCCGCCAAAGTGCAAAGTTTTTGTCACATCAAATGCAGAAAAATTGTAATAAAATGTGATCAAAAAGTCGCGTATGTGCAAGCAAGAGACTGATAGAAAGTACAGATCATGGCACAGAAAAATGACACCTCACACAGCCCCATAGACTAAAAGATAAAAGCATTAAGATGGGAATAGAGCAATTTGAAGAACTTCTAGTTTTTTAAAAAAGGTTTTAATATTTTTTAAAGCTGTCAAATAAAACAAAAGTTATACAAGTTGTAATCATACTGACTTGAGGAACATAGATGACATGTCACTTTTACCATAGGGCGAATAGCGTAAACATGACAACACCCCCACCCCCACCCAAATAAAAAAAATTGCACTTTTTTTTTTATTTCACTGCACAATCATTTTTTTCTGGTTTTGCAGCATATTTTATGGAAAAGTTAAGTCTGCCATTGGGAAGTATAATTGGTGTCGCTAAAAATAAGGGCTCGTGTGAGTCTGAAAATGCTAGCGCTATGGCCTTTTAAAAAAAAAAAAAGGAGGCAAGAATGAAAGCGCAAAAATGAAAATTGGCTCCGTCCTGAAGGGGTTACAGAGGCTCCTGTAAAAACATCTATGCATATATCGTGCCTTCAGTTTCAAACTGTAATATTCTTGGAAAAGACTAGCTATTTGTTACAGCTTTATTTTACCAAATAATTCTCTCATACATAGAGCCAAAGGCTAAATAACTGAAATGACAAACGTGATTTCCCCGCTGCAGTCACTGGGATTTTGATATCACTTCCAGTGGTTCCTTCATGTTGCCACTAGAGGGTGAGGTTGAGCCATAGGATATCTCTATGACAGGTGTAAGGAGAGAAGTAATCTACACGTTTCTGCCCTTAGGCAAAAGGGTGATGAGATGAATTATGTGTATGATTTATTATTAAGAATGTCTAGATACAACCTCCTGGTATAGTAAAATACCCTCCAGGAAGACATAAGAAATGTAACATTCCTTCTACTACTACCTGCTTACTACACAGGAACGAGGTAGAAATAGTAATAAAGGTGTCACTATATAATGAATGATTTTATAGCCCTTTTTAGTGCCGGCTCCCATATATTGCACTTAGAGCTTGGTTGTATGGTTGTATATGAATACATTTACCATATATATTGTTACAGAGCAATGCAGCATTTTGTAATGTTCAGTATGAGGAACTGGGTAGCGCAGTATACAGATCCCCTAGGGGCTGCTCTTCTAAGAATAACCTCTTATTGGGACATTGCTATTTATGGTGACGACTACTGAAACCATAGCCTAGGACAAAAGAAATGGTTTTGACCCTTATTTTCCTAAAGGTATTTTGCAATCCCTTACGGGATTTAAGGTCACCTTAGTGACCTGCACTTAGTGCGAATGGTAGGAGAAGCTTTGAACCAGGGGTGAACACAGACTGCATAGGGCCCCTGTGCAAAAACATTGCCTGCCCACCACCACACACACACACACACACACACACACACACACACACACACACACACACACACTACCCATCCTGGCTACTACCAATCCAGGCTGCCCCCCCATCCCAACATAATACCAATCCTGTCTGCTTCCCATCCTCACAATACCTCGCCTGACTACTTTCCCCACACACTACCCGTCCTTGCTGCCCCCCATTCCCCAACACACACACACTACCCATCCTTGCTGCCCCCCCCCACACACACACACTACCCATCCTGGCTGTTTCCCATCCTCACACACTACCAATCCTGGCTGCCCCCCATCCTCACACACTACCAGTCCTGGCTGCCCCCCATCCCCACACACTACCAATCCTGGCTGCCTCCTATCCCCACACATTACCAATACTGGCTGCCCCCCCCCATCCGCACACACTACCAATCCTGGCTGCCCCCCATCCTCACACACTACCAATCCTACCAATCCCATCTCCACACATTACCAATCCTGGCTGCCCCCCATCCCCACACACTACCAATCCTGGCTGCCCCCCATCCCCACACACTACCAATCCTGGCTGCCCCCCATCCTCACACACTACCAGTCCTGGCTGCCCCCCATCCCCACACACTACCAGTCCTGGCTGCCCCCCATCCTCACACACTACCAGTCCTGGCTGCCCCCCATCCCCACACACTACCAATTCTGGCTGCCTCCTATCCCCACACATTACCAATCCTGGCTGCCCCCCATCCTCACACACTACCAATCCTACCAATCCCATCTCCACACACTACCAATCTGTGCTGCCCCCATCCTCACACACTACCAATCCTGGCTGCCTCCTATCCCCACACATTACCAATACTGGCTGCCCCCCATCCGCACACACTACCAATCCTGGCTGCCCCCCATCCTCACACACTACCAATCCTACCAATCCCATCTCCACACACTACCAATCCTGTCTGCCCCCCCATCCTTACACACTACCAATCCTACCAATCCCATCCCCACACACTACCAATCCTGGCTGCCCCCCCCATCCTCACACACTACCAGTCCTGGCTGCCCCCCATCCCCACACACTACCAGTCCTAGCTTCCCCCCATCTTTACACACGACCAATCCTACCAATCCCATCTCCACACACTACCAATCCTGGCTGCCCCCCATCCTCACACACTACCAGTCCTGGCTGCCCCCCATCCCCACACACTACCAGTCCTAGCTGCCCCCCATCCTCACACACTACCAGTCCTGGCTGCCCCCCATCCTCACACACTACCAGTCCTGGCTGCCCCCCATCCTCACACACTACCAGTCCTGGCTGCCCCCCATCCTCACACACTACCAGTCCTGGCTGCCCCCCATCCTCACACACTACCAATCCTGGCTGCCCCCCATCCTCACACAATACCTATCTTGGCTGCCTCCCATCCTTACACACTACCAATCCTGGCTGCCTCCCATCCCCACACACTACCAATCCTGGCTGCCCCCCATCCCCACACACTACCAATCTGTGCTGCCCCCATCCTCACACACTACCAATCCTGGCTGCCTCCTTTCCCCACACATTACGAATCCTGACTGCCCCCCATCCTCACACACTACCAATCCTGGCTGCCCCCCATCCTTACACACTACCAATCCTACCAATCCCATCTCCACACACTACCAATCCTGTCTGCCCCCCCATCCTCACACACTACCAATCCTACCAATCCCATCTCCACACACTACCAATCCTGGCTGCCCCCCCATCCCCACACACTACCAATCCTTGCTGCCCCCCATCCTCACACACTACCAGTCCTGGCTGCCCCCCCATCCTCACACACTACCAATCCTGGCTGCCTCCTATCCCCACACATTACCAATACTGGCTGCCCCCCTTCTGCACACACTACCCATCCTGGCTGAACCCCATCCTCACACACTACCAATCCTACCAATCCCATCTCCACACACTACCAATCCTGGCTGCCCCCCCCCCATCCCCACACACTACCAATCCTGGCTGCCCCCCATCCTCACACACTACCAATCCTACCAATCCCATCTCCACACACTACCAGTCCTGGCTGCCCCCCATCCTCACACACTACCAGTCCTGGCTGCCCCCCATCCTCACACACTACCAGTCCTGGCTGCCCCCCATCCTCACACACTACCAATCCTGGCTGCCCCCCATCCTCACACAATACTTATCTTGGCTGCCTCACATCCTCACACACTACCAATCCTACCAATCCCATCTCCACACACTACCAATCCTGGCTGCCCCCCCATCCTCACACACTACCAATCCTGGCTGCCCCCCCATCCTCACACACTACCAATCCTACCAATCCCATCTCCACACACTACCAATCCTGTCTGCCCCCCCATCCTCACACACTACCAATCCTACCAATCCCATCTCCACACACTACCAATCCTGGCTGCCCCCCCATCCTCACACACTACCAATCCTACCAATCCCATCTCCACACACTACCAATCCTGTCTGCCCCCCATCCTCACACACTACCAATCCTGGCTGCCCCCCATCCTCACACACTACCAATCCTACCAATCCCATCTCCACACACTACCAATCCTGTCTGCCCCCCCATCCTCACACACTACCAATCCTACCAATCCCATCTCCACACACTACCAATCCTGGCTGCCCCCCCATCCCCACACACTACCAATCCTTGCTGCCCCCCATCCTCACACACTACCAGTCCTGGCTGCCCCCCATCCTCACACACTACCAATCCTGGCTGCCTCCTATCCCCACACATTACCAATACTGGCTGCCCCCCTTCTGCACACACTACCCATCCTGGCTGAACCCCATCCTCACACACTACCAATCCTACCAATCCCATCTCCACACATTACCAATCCTGGCTGCCCCCCCCATCCCCACACACTACCAATCCTGGCTGCCCCCCATCCTCACACACTACCAATCCTACCAATCCCATCTCCACACACTACCAGTCCTGGCTGCCTCCCATCCTCACACACTACCAGTCCTGGCTGCCCCCCATCCTCACACACTACCAGTCCTGGCTGCCCCCCATCCTCACACACTACCAATCCTGGCTGCCTCCCATCCTCACACACTACCAATCCTTGCTGCCCCCCATCCCCACACACTACCAATCTGTGCTGCCCCCATCCTCACACAATACCAATCCTGGCTGCCCCCCATCCTCACACACTACCAATCCTACCAATCCCATCTCCACACACTACCAATCCTGGCTGCCCCCCCATCCCCACACACTACCAATCCTTGCTGTCCTCCATCCTCACACACTACCAATCCTGGCTGCCCCCCATCCTCACACACTACCAATCCTACCAATCCCATCTCCACACACTACCAATCCTGGCTGCCCCCCCATCCCCACACACTACCAATCCTTGCTGTCCCCCATCATCACACACTACCAATCCTGGCTGCCCCCCATCCTCACACACTACCAGTCCTGGCTGCCCCTCATCCTCACAATACCTCACCTGCCTACTTTTCCCACACACTACCCATCCTTGCTGCCTCCCATCCCCACACACACTACCCATCCTTGCTGCCCCCCATTCCCACACACACTACCAGTCCTGGCTGCCCCCCATTCCCACACACACTACCCATCCTTGCTGCCCCCCATCCCCACTCACACACACTACCCATCCTTGCTGCCCCCCATCCCCACTCACACACACTACCCCACCTGTCCCCCCCAGTGGTTCTCCATGTCATCAGAATGCTTGATGCCGCTATAGCCAACTGCCAGTTGACATCACTAGTGTGCGTGTCCCGGGGAAGGGCAGGAGCGTGGCGCTGCTGCAGCCGGCCATAGCTCACGTATACAATAAAGGAGTGCGGTATATGGGGCGGGCAATGCATGGGATGGGCCACAGCTTCTGGCATCTCGGTGCTGGCGGCCCCGGGTGGCAGTATGATACATATCACCTATGTGGCGGGGCCGGGGGCAGTGGAGAGGCCGCTAAGCTGAGGCTCAGAGTCCAAGCCTGGCAGGTCCCTCTGTTGGCCTGGGCCCTTGTGCAGCTGAATCGGCTGCACAAGTGATATGTCCGCCACTGCTTTGAATATACACATAAGCATATCTATAGGGCACCATTAGCCCACTGTAGGCCAAACAGTGGTGTTTAGGATTTGTCAGGCTAGTATGGCTCTATATAGTATGAATATATGTAATAGATTACAATATTTCATACAACAGCACAAAATGTACCTTGCACGGCATAACTTCTATTGATTTGCACAAGGGGGGGTACTCTGCTGTCCTATGCAGGAGGTGTATACTATGAGCTTTTCTCTGTACATGGTAAATCACAGACATGATCTGAACACTCACTTACTACTTTCTTCTGACTCCCCTTTCTAAGGATTCAGGATGCCGACTCCTTCCTCGATTCCAACAAAATACCAGACTGTCTATATTGCGGAGTCAGGAAAGAAGGGTTTCAACTCGAGGTCACTGAGATTTTCCTACAGTCTTAACCAGGTAATTTTAGAGATGCTTCTGTGGATTGTATTGGTACGAAAATATCTCCTAGGCTCCGGTGTGCATTTCTGGAGCTCTAGGCCTTATGCATATATTATTTCTCCATACAACTCTATACATCCATAGACTCCTATCAAGTCTTACAGTACATCATATTTCTTTGGATGCCATATTGCTGAGTTGTTCCTTCGAGGGAAAGATGTCTCTGACATATAGTGCAGTGCACCATATGACAGTACTCATGGTGCCATGTGGAGCCATACAGCTTACTCCATAAGACTCAGCCATGTACATGAGATGTTACTACCCTGTTTCCCCAAAAATAAGACATTCCCTGAAAAAAAAGAACCTAGCAGAAGTTTTCCTGAATTGCTAAATATAAGGTGTCCCCCCGAAAGTAAGACCTAGCAAAGTTTTTGTTTTGAAGGAACCTGCCAAGCAGAACACCACGGCTTGCAGCTGTGATTTTTCTTAGCCCGCTGCCGTTGTCCCCTACCTTCACCGTCCATTGCAGAGCAGCTGCATGCAGGACATGAATACTGCCACCTGCCACCAACCCTGATGTTCCATTCTGCGGCTATCACTTGTAAATGTGCAGGCAAGGCATCATAAGGCCCATCACCTGCTGCCATCCCTGTTGTCCCCTACTGCCAAATGTATAGCTGCACACAGTCTGCCGTTATCCTGCTGCCTGCCACCATACCGTATGCTGTCCCTGCTGTGCTGTATAAGTGTGCTGGGGGGAGCTCCCCCTGGTAGCCAGAAGCCTCCATACCGCATGGTGTCCCTGCTGTGCTGAACCAGTTTGCTGTGGTGAGCTCCCCCTGCTGGCCGGAAGCCTCCATACTGTATACGTATATCCCTGCTGTGCATGCGACATGTGAATTCTTCTTCATGTAAAAATAAGACATCCCCTGAAAATAAGACCCAGCACATCTTTCGGAGCAAAAATTAATTAATAAGACTCTGTCTTATTTTTTGGGAAAACACGATATGTCTCCTAATATAAAGAATAGGAGCCGCAGATGTACCTGTACTACATATGGGGGCACAGGAAATAGAGCCCACGCTTTTAGCAGGTACAGAGCGATTTCAGTAGCGCACCAGTTATGTTACTAAGATTGTATGATGTGACCTTTGCAACATTTCAGAATGAGAATTTTTCTTACCTTGAGTCATACTTCAGTAGAAGTGTATTTGAAGAAGGTTGCGTGTCTGCCTTGTTCCCTTTTGCTTCTATTGAAGTGTCATGTGATTGATGTAAGGCTAGATTTACATTAATTTATGCCTCAACATTCCGCTCATCTATGTGTCCATAGACTGAATGAACAGACACATGATGCTTGGTGGGCACTGATGAGTCTTTTTGTCTAAGGGCCCTATTACACCATTTTTTTAAGCCAAAGCCAGGAATGGATTTGAAAAGAGGAGAAATCTCAGTCTTTCCTTTATGACCAGTTCTCTGTTTATAGTCCATTCCTGGCTTTGGCTTAAAAAAATCTGTCAGATAATCTGCTGGTGTAATAGGGCCCTAAGTGAGTGGGTGCCACCTGTCCCTTACCCTTGAAGGGCTGTCTGGCTTAGACAGTAGGGGTATAGCTCTGGGGCCCTTCTGGTTTTAGAAACTTGTAACAAACTTCCTTCTTGTGCGGTTATTTGTGAGGCATTCTAAACTTTTGTAGGACTTGATCTTGGACTTAAAAAAATGCAGTGAAACAAATATATAGTTTAGAACCAAAACTCAGTACAATTTTAAATATCTTACAGAATGGAGATGTATATAGCTGTGGGGCCCACATCCTCATTGGTGAAGATGTGTGTCTCCTCTCACCAGCCCTGAAGCACATACGCCTACCTGGGGACACATGGGCACCCCATCGCAGTGCCTTTGAGCTGGTGGTAGACCGCTGCAAGGTGAATGAAAGGAGTTGTAAAACTAATGAATTGTGGAGTTTGCATTGTTCACCCCTAGACTTGAGGAGGTGTTTCTTTGCCTAAAGGCCAATGTCATGAGGAATAGAAGAGTAAAGTGCTTCCACGTCAATGCACAAAGCACAGAGAAAGTCACAATTTTTTGCACAAATAAGCAATTGCCTTCAAGATCGCAACACATTTACCCCAAAAGCCTACACAAAAACCATTGATTACGTTCCACCTGCGTCTTACAAATTTAGGTTTTTAAAACCATAAACCTCACAAGTACCTCATGCAAAAAACACTATTCCTACTATCAAAACAAAGTAATCATAAACTTCGATCGGTGGTAAAGAGGCTCACAGGGATCTGACATGGGTGATGGGGGGAGGCTGAAATCTGCAGTACATATGGTACATGTGAACACACACGTATTCCTGGTGGAAAAGGACCATTTAATGTAATAATTTTTCTCAATTACTTTAACTTTAAATTTGGCATAGGTGTATAAACTGGCTATAGTCTGTGTTCCCAGCTGCTCATAACTGAGCATTGTTGTGTCTTCATAGCCCAAGTAGCCAGCGCCAGAGAAAGTACAGTAGAATCACATTACATTTTATAGTGCTTGGTCTCATGGTGGCTCTGGGTGCTATAAATACAGTGGGGGGGTGCTCTGTTTCCTAATGTATAGTTCTGAGCGGCCAGGAGCATGTATTACGGCCAGTCCCTATACCTATGTGCTTCTATTAGGTATGAGAAATACTACTCTTAATATAGAATGTCTGCATAGTACAGCATCCAGTAGAACATGAGACATTTCTTTTGAGAGTAGACCCCATAAGTCTAAGGGTATGTGCACACTGAGGAAATGTGATTGAAAATCCATTGCGGAATTCACCGCTCGCAGACTGCGGCTGGCACACGCGTCTCCGTCTGTGTCATAGACTCCATTCTATGCACGAGCGGATTCCGTTTTCTGTCCAAAGAATGAACAATCCTCCTCGCAAAGTGCGCTGACAGGCAGAGAGCCGTAACTAGTCACGGCAGCTCCACACCCAGATGACTAGTTGCCTCCTCTCTGCACGTGCGGCTGGTAGCAGGCCCGGACTGGTAATCTGGCAAGGCGGGCAAATGCCCGCTGGGCTGGCCAGATTACCAGTCCGTGGGCCGCCCGGCTGTTTTAACGGAAAAAAAAAAAAATCACCGCTGCGGTCCGCTCCTGACATGCTCCTCCAATCCAATCAACGTGGGGCCGATGCGGCCCCTCGTTGATTGGCGGAGCACGTCAGGAGCGGGCCAGCCGAGGCGAGGTGAGCGGGCTGTGGTGGCCGGAGGGGGCTGCGGTGGCGTGTCTCTGCCCCGTTATCCCCCCCCCCCCCAAGGGCCGAGGGCCGCAGACGTGCCGCGCGCCGGCACGTCTGCAGCCACCTCCACCAGGCCCCCAGCGGTGACGTCACTTCCCTGACGCGCCGCTGAGGACCTGGAGGAGAGAGAGGAGAGCCGCCGCCGTGGACCGAAGATGCAGCCGAGGAAGAAGCTGCTGGGAGCGAGGTGAGGTGAGAATGTTTTTTTTTTTTTTTTAACCCCTTCACATGTGGCCATACAGGGGGCTATTCTATACAGGAGGGGGGTGCAGGGGGGGGGGTGGGGGCTATTCCATATTGGAGGAGGATGCAGGGGGTCTATTCTATACAGGAGGGGGATTCAGGGGGCTATTCTATACAGGAGGGGGTGCAGGGGGCTATTCTATACAGGAGGGGGTGCAGGGGGCTATTCTATACAGGAGGGGGTGCAGGGGGCTATTCTATACAGGAGGGGGATGCAGGGGGCTATTCTATACAGGAGGGGGTGCAGGGGGCTATTCTATATGGGAGGGGGTGCAGGGGGCTATTCTATATGGGAGGGGGATGCAGGGGGCTATTCTATATGGGAGGGGGATGCAGGGGGGCTATTCTATATGGGAGGGGGATGCAGGGGGTCTATTCTATACAGGAGGGGGATGCAGGGGGCTATTCTATATGGAGGGGGATGCAGGGGGGCTATTCTGTATGGGAGGGGGATGCAGGGGGTTATTCTATATAGGAGGGGGATGCAGGGGGGCTATTCTATACAGGAGGGGGTGCAGGGGGCTATTCTTTATGGGAGGGGGATGTAGGAGGGCTATTCTATATGGGAGGGGGATGCAGGGGGGCTATTCTGTATAGGAGGGGGATGCAGGGGGCTATTCTGTATAGGAGGGGGGTGCAGGGGGGCTATTCTGTATGGGAGGGGGATGCAGGGGGGCTATTCTATATGGGAGGGGGATGCAGGGGGCTATTCTATATAGGAGGGGGGTGCAGGGGGCTATTCTATACAGGAGGGGGTGCAGGGGGCTATTCTATACAGGAGGGGGTGCAGGGGGGCTATTCTATACAGGAGAGGGATGCAGGGGGCTATTCTATACAGGAGGGGGTGCAGGGGGCTATTCTATATGGGAGGGGGATGCAGGGGGCTATTCTATACGGGAGGGGGTGCAGGGGGGCTATTCTATATGGGAGGGGGATGCAGGGGGGCTATTCTATATAGGAGGGGGATGCAGGGGGCTATTCTATATGGGAGGGGGTGCAGGGGGGCTATTCTATACAGGAGGGGGTGCAGGTGGCTATTCTATATGGGAGGGGGATGCAGGGGGGCTATTCTGTATTGGAGGGGGATGCAGGGGGCTATTCTATATGGGAGGGGGATGCAGGGGGCTATTCTATACAGGAGGGGGTGCAGGGGGGCTATTCTATACAGGAGGGGATGCAGGGGGCTATTCTATATGGGAGGGGGATGCAGGGGGCTATTCTGTATAGGAGGGGGGTGCAGGGGGGCTATTCTGTATGGGAGGGGATGCAGGGGGGCTATTCTATATGGGAGGGGGATGCAGGGGGCTATTCTATATGGGAGGGGGATGCAGGGGGCTATTCTATATAGGAGGGGGGTGCAGGGGGGCTATTCTGTATGGGAGGGGGATGCAGGGGGTTATTCTATATAGGAGGGGGATGCAGGGGGGCTATTCTATACAGGAGGGGGTGCAGGGGGCTATTCTTTATGGGAGGGGGATGCAGGAGGGCTATTCTGTATAGGAGGGGGATGCAGGGGGCTATTCTGTATAGGAGGGGGGTGCAGGGGGGCTATTCTGTATGGGAGGGGGATGCAGGGGGGCTATTCTATATGGGAGGGGGATGCAGGGGGCTATTCTATATAGGAGGGGGGTGCAGGGGGCTATTCTATACAGGAGGGGGTGCAGGGGGGCTATTCTATACAGGAGAGGGATGCAGGGGGCTATTCTATATGGGAGGGGGATGCAGGGGGCTATTCTATACAGGAGGGGGTGCAGGGGGCTATTCTATACGGGAGGGGGGTGCAGGGGGGCTATTCCATATGGGAGGGGGATGCAGGGGGGCTATTCTATATAGGAGGGGGGTGCAGGGGGCTATTCCATATGGGAGGGGGTGCAGGGGGCTATTCTATACAGGAGGGGGTGCAGGGGGGCTATTCTGTATTGGAGGGGGATGCAGGGGGCTATTCTATATGGGAGGGGGATGCAGGGGGCTATTCTATATGGGAGGGGGTGCAGGGGGCTATTCTGTATAGGAGAGGGGTGCAGGGGGGCTATTCTGTATGGGAGGGGGATGCAGGGGGCTATTCTATATGGAGGGGGATGCAGGGGGCTATTCTGTATAGGAGGGGGATGCAGGGGGCTATTCTGTATAGGAGGGGGTGCAGGGGGCTATTCTATATAGGAGGGGGGTGCAGGGGGGCTATTCTATACAGGAGGGGGATGCAGGGGGGCTATTCTATATAGGAGGGGGATGCAGGGGGCTATTCTATATGGGAGGGGGATGCAGGGGACTATTCTATATGGGAGGGGGATGCAGGGGGGCTATTCTATATGGAGGGATGTACAGCAGGGGGGCTATTCTATATGGGGGGATGTACAGCAGGGGGTCTATTCTATATTGGGGGATGTATAGATGAGGATGTTGCTGGAGCATGAAGCCTAAAATGTCTGTCTGGCAGATCCCGTGGAGAGGAGTCCTGGCCAGAGAAGCCTTCATGATGGCCGGAGCCAGATGGAGAAGAAAAGGAAAAGTGGACGTCTCTTCATGCAGAGAAGACGCCTACTGTGAGTGACAGGATGTAATTGCACTATAATCACTTATCAGGTCTGCAGAACCTTTATACAGCTGGGATCTACCTCAGTATCAGGGGTGTCACACTCCGGCCCTCCAGGTGTTGCAAAGCTACAATTCCCGTCATGCTTTAGCTGACCAGGCATGATGGGATTTGTAGTGATGTAACAGCTGGAGGGCCGGAGTGTGACACCTGTGTTCTATTGTCACTGTTCTGGGAGAATATTGGTCTTTATATATTGGCTGTTATTTGGTGCCAGTATAGTGGTATTATCCAGTCACTGTATGCTGAGGGTAGTGGGCATGGTGTGATGGTATAGTGGTATTATCCAGTCACCGTATGCTGAGGGTAGTGGCCATGGTGTGATGGTATAGTGGTATTATCCAGTCACTGTATGCTGCGGGCAGTGGGCATGGTGTGATGGTATAGTGGTATTATCCAGTCACTATATGCTGCGGGCAGTGGGCATGGTGTGATGGTATAGGGGTGTTATCCAGTCACTGTATGGTGAGGGTAGTGGGCATGGTGTGATGGTATAGTGGTATTATCCAGTCACTGTATGCTGCGGGCAGTGGGCATGGTGTGATGGTATAGTGGTATTATCCAGTCACTGTATGGTGAGAGTAGTGGGCATGGTGTGATGGTATAGTGGTATTATCCAGTCACTGTATGGTGAGAGTAGTGGGCATGGTGTGATGGTATAGTGGTATTATCCAGTCACTGTATGGTGAGAGTAGTGGGCATGGTGTGATGGTATAGTGTTATTATCCAGTCACTGTATGGTGAGAGTAGTGGGCATGGTGTGATGGTATAGTGGTATTATCCAGTCACTGTATGGTGAGAGCAGTGGGCATGGTGTGATGGTATAGTGGTATTATCCAGTCACTGTATGCTGCGGGCAGTGGGCATGGTGTGATTGTATAGTGGTATTATCCAGTCACTATATGCTGCGGGCAGTGGGCATGGTGTGATGGTATAGTGGTATTATCCAGTCACTGTATGGTGAGGGTAGTGGGCATGGTGTGATGGTATAGTGGTATTATCCAGTCACCGTATGGTGAGAGTAGTGGGCATGGTGTGATGGTATAGTGGTATTATCCAGTCACTGTATGGTGAGGGTAGTGGGCATGGTGTGATGGTATAGTGGTATTATCCAGTCACTGTATGGCGAGGGTAGTGGGCATGGTGTGATGGTATAGTGGTATTATCCAGTCACTGTATGGTGAGGGTAGTGGGCATGGTGTGATGGTATTACTCGTATTATTGGTAATGTTAGTGTTGTATATAGTGGATTGTATTCAGTCACAGTGTAGTGGTATTAGTCATTATGTGGTGATAATGGCCGTGCTCATGGTGGGGTGATATTATTTGTTACTTATATACTGGTAGTATTGGCAGTATTGGTGGGTTTGCTTAATAACAGTATGGCAGTAACGGGTACAGTATGGTGATATTTGCTTCCTGGTGTTATTAACTATGACAGTGTTATCATGCACATAAAATTCTTACCTATGTTACCATTATATATCCTTCAATTTTTCATGGGGCCCTACTGATAGATAGATGGATAGATAGATAGATAGATAGATATCCAGTAGGAAATGGCTATCTAGCAGCTTATTATGTAGCTTTGACCGCCATTATATGGTGTGCAAACATAGTCAGGATAAAAGGGATTTAAAAAATATAGTAACTTTTGTCCAAAAACAGCACCACCCTGTCCTCAGTGTATGGTTATTACAACTTGGCTCCATTCACTTCAATGGAACTGAGCTGCAATACCTCACAGAAACTGAAGAAGAGTGTGGCGCTATTTCTGGAAGAAGGTGGCCATGTTTTCTCCTATAAAGGGAATCTGTGAGGTCCGTACCAGGTCTAGGGCTGTAGATCTCAGCAGACAGATGTGAGCGAGATATCACAGACAGGACCTTTAGTCCAGTGTAAACTTATATAATTGTCCTTTTCATTTCCAACTAAAGTTTCACAACAGCAGCGGCAGCAGCAGCAGCACCCTACACGTCCATCAGTCAGAGCAGGAAGGGGCGGGGCAGAAGGTGCTGCTGTGGCTCCACCTCTGTGACACTTCAGCTGGTAATGAAAAGAACAATTATAGAGGTTTACACTGGACTAAAGATCCGATCCCTGATCTGTACGCTGGGATCTACAGCTGTGTACCTGGTATAGACCCCACAGGTTTCCTTTAAGGGCACGTTCATACCTAATCCAATGCGGATTTGATGCTTCTGATTTAATCAGTTGAATGAGTGCATATATATGCCACATCAAATCCACAGCAGATCATGTTATAGCATTATTTTTAGGTGCTGATGGTGGGGTTCACATGTTTAAGGGAGTAGTGGGGGACATGGATAAATGAAGCAGAATTTGCTACAGCGCGTATTTGACACCGCTATCCATGATATATAGGGAAGGATATGGTATGTGGGCTGCTGGGGTTTGATTGCCAGGGCTGATTTTAAGTCCCAGTCCGGCCCTGGCTGGTAGCCTCCGGGAGCTGCACAGTACATCTGTACAGTGCAGCTAGGAACCTTATCAGCACAATCGGCTTGATAAGTCCAGCTGGGAGAAAGAGGACAGGGCTTTATTTAAGATTGGCGCACAAGTACGCCCGTCTTGATAAATATCTCCCTAGGTCTATACTGATACATTATGTTAAATGAAATGTATAACAAATTTAACTCATGCTCAGTTCAATCCCAGTCACATGATCTGTCTCATTAGTACTGACAGTTGGTTTTCACTTCACATGCAGCAAAGGGGATTGTGGGAAAGTGTCTGCACTGTTACATGGCAACAGCAGGGTCACAGTTCACAGAGGAAACCAGGAAGTGATCAAATGCATAGGGAAGTATAATGGTACAGTAATGTCCTACAGTTATGTCCTCCTTTACATATGTATATGTGGTACACATCTGATTTTACTTTCTTTGCTTAGTGACACCACCCCCTTCACCCCACTGGCTCCACAGGGGGTTGGGGACCTTTTCCTTTTTTTTTTTTTTTCAAATCTATGACTACCAGGTACAGTAACAGGGGTGACTATAGGTACAGCAGTGGTGGATAGGGAGGCTTGTGAGTACAACAACTGGGACAAGGTAGACTATTAGGTACAGTAACAGGGGTGACTAAAGGTAGAGCAGTGGTGGATGGGGAGGCTGGTAGGTACAACAACTGGGACAAGGTAGACTATTAAGTACAGTAACAGGGGTGACTATAGGTACAGCAGTGGTGGATGGGGAGGCTGGTGGGTACAGCAACTGGGACAAGGTAGACTATTAGGTACAGTAACAGGGGTGACTATAGGTACAGCAGTGGTGGATGGGGAGGCTGGTGGGTACAGCAACTGGGACAAGGTAGACTATTAGGTACAGCAACAGGGGAGTTCAACTTCTAGTACTAATCCCTATGTGATTTATATTAGATCTCGTCACCACCATTGTAGCTAAAAATAATCAGTATTTGATTAGTCAGCCTTTTTCTATTTCAAAAGACTTTTTCATCAATCAGTCTTTTATAATAGCGATCTGAGGTCATAGTTTAGGCATCGCCCTCGCTGTCGCATTCCTTCCTTAGTTTTTGTCAGTCTTAAGCAATAAGCCCTGAGGAGTTGCTACTGTGTTTACAAGATGCTAAAGGTGCATTTTTTGTTCATTCTTTCTGTGATCTAAACACCTAGTAATTATAACAGAGAAATGCTGGACTAACAATCGTATCTTATATATTTATCAACCACAACATTAAAACCACCTGCCAGAACAGCTCTGTCTGTGGCCGTGCAGTCCCATATGTAGTGATGTACTGGATGTTTTTACATCTTTCTGTCATAGCTAGCATTAAAGGCAACCTGTCAGCCATGTTGAGAGGTCAGCTGGGGGAATCCTTACATACCTGAAGTATGACTTGGGATCAGACCAGATGGGCTAGACTAGTGCTGGGTGATTAATCAAATTAATTTGATTAATTCGCCTAGATTTTGAGAATCGATTTCCATTTTTTTTTTTTGAAAATTGTAAATTCGATTTTCAAGGAAAATAAAAAAAAATGCACTCCGACCTGCAGGGGGAGCAGTCGCACTGCAGGCAAGCTGCTCCTTCTTCAGGTCAGAGCAGTACCACTCGCCCGCACCCCCACACTTGGAGAACCGCAAAAGCCTCCCTACTTAACACACACCCACCCATATGATCGCTGCCTGCACCCAGAGCACCGCAGCCCACCCCCCACGGACCAAGATGCTCGCATGGACCCACAAGACGGGGAGCGGCTCCTTAGAACACCGAAGACTTGGAGCTGGTGCCCGCTTCATGGTGTGAGTAGTGTGCCTGTCACTGTGGCGTCCGGTGGGGCCATCTTTCTGGAAGACTTGTTTTCATGCATTACAGCCTCCATACTGTACTGTGTGGTGCTAGTCAGTGCAGTCAGTACTGCAAGACTACTCTACTACTACCCCCAATACTACTCCCCATACTGCTCTACTACTACCCCCAATACTGCTCTACTACTACCCCCAATACTGCTCCTAATACTGCTCTACTATTACCCCCAATATTTCTCCCAATACTGCTCTACTGCTTGCACTACCATTGCTTCTACTACTACCCCCACTCCTGATACTACTACTACTACGCCCACTACTGCTACTCCCCTTATCTACTACTACACCCATCATCTTCTATGCTTCTACACCCCTTATCCACTATGCCTCTACTACTACATCCTGCATAAAATAAATGAATAAAAAAAAGTCGACATTTAAATCGAGAATCGAGAGAAAAATGTAAAACATCGGGGGTTTATTTTTTGGCCATATCACCCAACCCTAGGCTAGAGTAAACCCATGCAAATCAATGAGCCTTGGGTTTCCTTGACTCTGCCACACCAGTTCTTCCTTGCAGGATATTTGATAGGTACTATCAAAGGCACTGATGGGTACTACTAGGAGCCAGCAGACATAAGTCATGGTAAATCTGGTCTGGGCAGGTGTATATTTTGAGTGAAATTCTACAAAACTGGATTCATGTGTGGCCAAAAAGAAGTCTCTATAGATTTTAGGACATGCTTCAGCTTTTCAAAGTACGGCACAGATTGCTTGGATTTGTTATTTCACACTTTTTCATAAACAGCCATTATGGGAACTTGGCCTTACAAAATCCTATGTGTAATTCTTTTTGATCTGGAACAAATACTTACTCTTAGCCTGTTCACACCTATCAGAATTGCTGCGGATTATAGTACATCACATGTGGATAAGATTTCACCAAATCCTCACGTATTGGAAAATGTCAGTGTGCTCATTTATAGCTCTGCGGTTTGCTTATTTATTTACTCTGGGTTTATTAGGCAAATATGCCATTATCTGCATCCAAAAAAACTTTCCCCGGCCCCCCCTCCTCTCTCTCATCCACTGCTCAGAATCAGGAAATATCGACTCTTTTACATCAGTCGGATCCTGTCTGTTCTATGGAGAGGGGAGGGGGGAGGAGGGAGATTAGTCGGCAGCAGAGAACAAAGGATTACACAGCGGGACCTGTGTGAAAGCCAGTATTCAGTATTCAGAGTATTCAGTCAGAGGAGATAGCCCGGTGATGTAGCTGTAAATTGACTCTTTGTTGTCCTGTTTTGGTGCCTCATCTCCCTCCACCCCTCCCCTCTCCATAGAAAATCATAAAGACGGGGGAGAGCTTCAAACTGCTTTTTCATTATAAAAAAAAAAGCATTTTTAATAAACCCAATTACAAAGTTTCTTAAAATCGCCTGTACTATTGATTTCTGCAAAAAAAAAAAATTAAAAAAAATTAAAATTACAGTGACACCCTATTGTTGCGGATTTTGTGACAGATTACCCAGATTTAATCTGTAAATTACAAGAAAAAAACACACTATACTCACTGTACCGATTCTATGGCATTCCTATGCAATGCTTTCCCAGTCCCCTGGTCAACTTTGATGTGTTTTGCTGACATATGACTCATGCAGCAGTCACATGACCTCATTGCCGAATGAATGTCAGAGGCCATTGGGCGAACAGGGAAGCGTTACCACAGGAGCATATAGGGGACATTTACTAGCGAGTCTAATATGTTAAACTATTCTAATGAAGATTGGTGTATATTTTGGTCTAATATTTTGTAACTGATTTATTAAAATGTTGTACTGCCTTGAATATGTCTAAATAAAAAGTAGCAAAAATGCAAAAATTGCGCAATCCTATTCACCTGGTACTGGCCAGACATAAGCCTGCACCTGTTTTGTGCAACTTGTGCAAGTCGCAAATGATACATTGGGCGTTAATCCCGGAATATCCAAACTTTTGGGTGAATATCCAAAACAGGCAGATTAAAAAAAAAAAGTTGCATCTAAAAAACATTCACCCATCGAATACCGGTTTATAAATAGATCTTAGACCAAAAATAGGTGAAGAATCAAATTTTTCACGTAAAAACAGACGCAAAGTCCTTGATAAATTTCCCCCATATTGTTTTTATTTTGGCCGTTAACCGTTTCCCACTAAAAAATCCACAACAAAAGCTGCACAACTTGGTGTGGATTTGTCTTGCTGATTTCTGATTTTGGTCAAAATTGCTCTGAAAATTTGCAATAGCTATTCTGAGTCATGTGTGCATGGGAAGGGTAAGTTAAAGGGGTACTCTGGCCCAGCCGTATTTTTCAGATATGGCCGGGGAGGGGGTGGTTATAGATGCCGGAGGTCACTTACCTCCCCGTTTCCAGCGCCGGGTCCCGGATCGCGGCTCCCCGTACCCCCGTCCGCTTCCTGGTCTGAGCTGCCGCAGGAGACGTGACATCTCCAGGCAGCTCAGCCATTCTGCGACTGTAGCGGAGTCCTGCCTCCCATATGGGGATATGGGGCGCCGCGATCCAGGACCCGGCGCTGGAATCAGGGAGGTAAGTGACCTCCGGCATCCATAACCACCCCCTCCCCGGCCATATCTGAAAAATATGGCCGGGCCGGAGTACCCCTTTAACAGGAGCCAAATGAGATCCTCCTACCTGTATCCACTGTGGTATATTTACTGTACCTTCGTATTTTACTCCCATCTCTTGCATATTTTTTTTAAACATGTATTTCTTTATTGAAGCAAGAAGCCAGGTCTCAGAACATTGCAAATATTCATGGAAAATGAACACAGTGATGTACCCAATTAGAAAAAAAAAAGGTATACATAGGTATACATTTTTTGGACAATTGACAATTAACTTTAGAGATAAACTCAGCATGGGTAGGAGGGTCTTTGTCTAAGAAATGGTGGGCTTCTTGGCCACATGCAGCATACGACCAACTACGTCTTTTTTGTATTTCATATTTTACTGTTTGTAAAATATGTTGGCTCTTTTGAACTTCACAAACCGAATGTTAACAAACCACACTAAAACAGCTCCACAATTGAACAATTACAGGTGTTTAGCTGTTTTAGTAAGTTTCACAGAGTTCGCTAATCTATACTTACCTCTCCGCACTTCCCCGGTGTTCCCTTCCTGGTCTTCAGTGTCTTTAGCCACCCCCAGCCTTCTCAGCCAATCACTGACTGAGAGACAGCACCGAAGCCAGCAATTGGATTTCATTATTGAGACACAAGAGTGACAGCCTGCTCAGCCAATCGCAGGTCCTTACCGTGGTGCTGTCCCATCTCATTTAGCCAGTGACTGCAGACTAAGCTGAAGGTGGCTGAGAATGCAAGGGGAGTGCAGACAGGTAAACAATTCTTTTTTTTTTTTTTTTATGAATTAAAAAAAAATAAAAGCTTGCAAAAATTTGCTTTGCTCAGTATCAAGGACCAGATCAGATTTTATTTTTGTCGGAGATATCTGGAGAAAATGGGGGAAAATTAAATAACATTTTGAGTTCCATGTATGAATGTCACTTGCTTGACATCTTTGACATTACTGTGTCGTATGCTGGTATTAAGCCAAACTATGCTAGAATAAGTTGTGAAACCTGCCTCTTCATATATTATATATTCATGTAGCATCTTTGACTATCCATGGGCCAAAACCTAAAGTTTAAGGGGCCTATTCCACGGGAGCGATAATATCGGCCGATTCGGGCGATTATCGCACGGTGGAATAGAGAAACGATCAGCTGATGATCGTGTCATCGGCTGATCGTTTATTTAGGGCCAGATCTAAAATCATCGGTCCCCCACCACGCATCGCTACGGTGGAATAGCGGTGCGCTGCGAGCGACCGACGATTTGAGAAGCGCAGCATACATTACCTGGCAGGACTTCTCTTCTGCGCCGTCTTTCTCCTGAGTCCTGCAGCACAGCATCAGCAGCTCCAGGGCGGCCTGACTGAGCTGTCAGAGCACGCAGCCAATCACAGGCCAGGACCGCCGCGGCCAGTGATTGACTGAGCTGTCTGACCGGAGCTGCTGATGCGCCGTGGGACCCGGGGAGGAAGACGGAGCGGAGGAGAAGTCCTGCCAGGTAATGTATGGTGCAAGGGCTGCAAGGACATCGGTAACTATGTCTCTGCAGCCCTCGCTCAACGATCATCGGCCCGTGGAATATGACCCTAAGGCTGGGTTTACACAACATTTTTTTTTCTTCTGTTTTTACAAAAAACGGATGCATTATAAATAAAAACTGCATCAAAGTGCATCCTTTTTTTTTTTTTTTACATACACAAAAATGCGGTAAAACACATCCGTTTTTTTTTTATAACAGAAGTCAATGGAAAAACGGATCAAACCAGATGCACACAAATGCATCCGTTTTTTCATCTGTTTTTACAAAAAACGGATGAACGTAGTGTGAACCCAACCTAAGCCAGCTAAGAGCTGTTGTAGATTTCTGCTATAATGTAATATATAGGCCTATCTCTGGTGTACATTATAGTATATCTGGCGCGGTTAGCCATGCCATACTCATTAAACCACGTCTGGTTTTTTTGTAGCACTGCTAAAAAAAATTGCAAAAGATGCCAAAGTGACAAAAATTGGTGTAAAAGTTTGTGATATTTGTCGGTCTTTACCCAAGTTATGCTTGATAATTTTTTTGTGTTTATTACTGAGGATTAGGCTTGGGCTAGGTAAAGATGGTAAATTGATGACAATATTTAGCTCTTTGAAAAGAAATCTCTCTGTATCGACACGTTAACTAGAGGGCTTGACAGTCCCGGGTTTAGCCAGGTTATATATTCAATTATAGGGCTTGTCAAACAATGGGCTTGTTCTGAGCATCTTGGTCCGCCTTATGTATTAGTTCAGTCTTCCTTAAGAAGTGCACAGGTGTTTGCTGTCCCAGCTTACACATACCATTGAAACTTCCTCCTTGGTGACGTGAGTCCAGGTTTCATTAAAAGCTTAAGCTGTCAGTTTTTGCCTTTAGTTTTGTTCCATATCCCTCCCTGTTTTCTTTGCCGAGTGCCCCTGGAGGAGGCTGAGTCAGCAGGGCAGAGAGACAAATCGACTTATTCACTGCTCACACATAGGCTACTAAGTCAGTGTGTAATTGTTCATTGCAGATGTCAGGCTTGCTTATGCATTATGGCTTTTAGATTGTGGTGCCAAAAAAAAAAAAGTGGGGAGCAAAACCGATGCCCTCTAGCTTTCCTGATATTATAGCAAAGATAAATCATTGGCTGATTGGTAATACCCGATAATCCGAGCTAACTTGTTCATCGGCTGATTGAAGCTTTGTGCGGCCATATAATTTATCATTGTCGGACCCACAATTCATTTAAAGAGGTTGTTCAACAATTTTTTTTTCCATATCAACTCATGGAAGAGATTTGTAATTTTACTTCTATCAAAAAAAATCTCCAGTCTTCCAGTACTTACCACTTGCTGTATGTCCTGCAGGAAGTGGTGGATTATTTTCAGTGTGGAGAATAGGAGAGGTTATCTATGGGGGTTTGTTACTGCTCTGGACAGTTCCTGAGATGAACAGAGGTGGCAGCAGAGAGCACTGTGCCAGACTGGAGAGAATATATCACTTTCTGCGGGACATACAGCAGCTGATAAATACTGGAAGACTTGAGATTTTTTAACAGAAGTAAATTACAAATCTCTGGTTTGTCGATTTGAAACAACCCCTTTAAAGTGGCCACACAGATGATCCAGCAACTGTTTGTGTGGCCTGGCTGCAAAATGAATCGAGCTTTGGTGAGGCTCTGCAGATGAGTGCCAATCTCTCTCATTAACGCTAGTTTTGTGCCTCACATCAGGGCAGGTAAATTCTGCCCCCCCCAACACTTCTGAAAACTGGTGGGTGGGTTAAGAAAAAAGGGGTGAGCCAGGCCAGCTACCTGGATGTATCGCCTAGATTTGTTTTTACTGTTTTACTGTTTTTATTTGTTTTATATTTTTCCATAATAAACATATCCTTTCACCTTAAGACTATGTTCACACAATGTATATTTTCATAAATCACGGCAGTTGTACGTTGTAAGGCCGGGAGCACCGGAATTGTTTAAATCTTTCCGGGACCTTACTGATACATGGAATGTGTGCGGAAGGCCTTATATTGTAATCACTTACACAGTTATTGAACATACCAGAGTGGAGTCTGTTGGAAAGAAATCAATTATTGAGTTCAAAATGGAATCAGAATCTTCATAATCAGATGGGAAAGTTTACAAGCTTTTTAGTTTTGATGGTTTAGTCCAAAAATGTATAAGTAGGTGTACAAAACAAACACAAAATAAAAAAAATTTGACCTATAAAGTCTTTTTTTTTTCTTTGTCAGAATGAAAATCCAGGCCCTGGATCGTACAATGTTGGAAAAGGACCGAAAACCGACAGTGTTTCATATTCAGTTAAAGGGACGGGAGGATTTCCATCAAGGGTAAAGAACGTTTTGAGGGAAAAAAATAAATGCTTGTCTGGGTTTAATTGAAATTTGTCAGCTGTAAGTGCTGTATACAGCTGATGAAAGGCTGGATAGCTGTCAGCCTAATTTAAAGCCAAAATCTAGAAATTACATAATGTTCATTGTCCCCTTTGGTGATTGCAAGAATTCACTCTGATGTCCTTAAAGGGGTTGTACACCAAAGAATTTTTTCTTTCAAATCAACTGCTGCCATAAAGTTCCAGAGATTTGTAATTTACTTCTATTAAAAAATCTCAAGCCTTCCAGTACTTATCAGCTGCTGTATGCCCAACAGGAAGTTGTATTATTTCCAGTCTGGAGAGCAGGAGAGGTTTTCTATGGGGATTTGCTGCTGCTCTGGACAGTTCCTGACATGAACAATGGAGGCAACAGAACACTGTGTCAGACAGGAAAGAAAACACCACTTCCTTCAGGACACACAGCAGCTGATAATTACTGGAAGATTTAAGATTTTTTAATAGAAGTGAATTACAAATCTCTGGCACTTTATGGCACCAGTTAATTTGAAAGTAAAAAAAATGGTGAACAACCTCTTTAAATAGAATCTGTCACTACTTTTATTCTGCGTAAATGCTGAACAGATCGGTGTATTACTTATATCATTCTGCTCAGCTGCTAAGCTGGAGAATGAGCTTCATGCAGCACCACTTCCCCTGTTCTCCAACTGACAGTTGGCTGCCTACGCACAGCATGGATACATAACTGCCAATCAGCAGCTGGTGGGCGGAGTGTGCTGTTACTCATGAATATCCAGGACTATTGAACTCACTCACATAATGGAGAGAACTACTTCTACTACTATTCTCCATGTTGTTCAGGGGTATATCTCCAAACCAGCTATACAAAACAACGTAAGTGATACATCATTCTGTTCAGCTTCCCCGTCACTAGTTTATACTACCCTTATATAGGACAGCATAGACCTGCTGACAGAGTCTCTTTAAAATGAACCGTACCTGCTAACAGCTGATGTGGAGAACTATATAAATTCTATCAGCTCATTCATTTGTAAGAACAATGTCACACAGGAATACTTTCCACTTGAGTAACCGTATAATGGCATTACACACAATGAGAATGCCAGCTCCCTGTGACGCACAACGTTAAGATAGCTAATATAGTGTATTTGCATATTTACTCAGCTGTGTAATTTATGAATGAATTAGATAAAGAAGCAAAATATCTACACATATAGGGCCCAGAACTTCCTCCGACTCACTTTGCCTTTCTATGCTGCAAATGCTGTGCGTTCAGTGTTTTTCTCCTACAATATGCAGCTTTTGGCTATGTTCGCACATAGTATTTCCGTCAGTCTTTTGGTCAGTCTTTTTTTCAACCAAAACCAAGGGTGGGCTGAAAACACAGAAGCTGTGCAAATCCTTTCATTATAATTTTGCTCTGTCAGTTCCACTCCTGTTTTTGGTGAAAACAAAACTGATCAAAAGACTGACGGAAATACTATGTGTGAACTTAGCCTTACACTGCTCTCCCATGACGGACATGGAGAAACTTATCACACACACAAGGAAGAAGAGACAGACTGAAGCTTTATTTCATAGCATTACACTAGAGATTCTGCACACAGAAGTGACACATAGTGAATGGCAGTGGTAGTCGGGGAATTCATAGCTCTCTTGCCAGTCTAGACTTAAAGGGGTTGTCCAGCGAAAAAAGTTTTTCTTTCAGATCAACTGGTGTCAGAAAGTAATATAGATTTGTAATTTAATTTTATTTAAAAATCTAAAGTCTTCCCATACTTATCAGCTGCTGTATGTCCTGCAGGAAGTGTTGTTTTATTTACATTCAAAAACAGTGCTCTCTGCTGATACCTCTGGCCGAGACAGGAACTGTCCTGAACAGAAGAGGTTTTCTATGGGGATTTGCTTCTGCTCTTTACAGTTCCTGACATGGACAGAGGTGGCAGCAGAGAGCACTGTTTCTGAATGTAAATAAAACAACACTTCCTGCAGGACATACAGCAGCTGATCAGTATGGGAAGACTTTTTAAATAGAAGTAAATTACAAATCTATATAACTTTCTGACACCAGTTGATTTGAAAGAATTTTTTTTTTTCGCTGGACAACCCCTTTAAGGCTCTATTACACCAAACAATGATCGGCCGTACTTGGCAGGTCTGGCCCATAATCATTTGGTGTAGTAGCGTGTGTTTTAATATTATACTGTCTGCATTGCTTATTTTCCCATAATATGGACACCATAGCACGAGACTAAGTAAGGATATCTGTAACCATTTAGCAATCCTATGTATTGTGTCACTGTACATTGCATAACCCATTGATTAAATGATCCATTGCTTTAGGTCCCTAGATCTTCTCGTATCAGGGCTCTGCGTAGTCCAGCTCCTAATTCTTATGACGTTCAAGGTTCATTATTTTCAAAGAAGGATTTTAGCCAGAGTAACTCCAGCATGTTCCATCAGCCTATTGCTGTCAAGGTGGAGGATATCAAACATAAGACGCCAGCTCCAAATCAGTATACTGTAAGTCTGACGGTGCTGATACAATTCTGTATTCTATATGGAGCCATATTAGTATCTTATGTATTTTTATTTGACCAGTCACACTACGGAATTCTCGCGGACAATGTCCGCGGAATTCCGTCAGCTGTCCGTCCGCACATCTGGGCGCCTTTCCGCCGGCTCCATAGACACCATTCTATGGGCCGGCGTATTCCGCTATACGCTGAAAGAAGTGTCATGTCACTACTTTTAGCGGATCGCGGAATACGCCGGCCTATAGAATGGTGTCTATGGAGCCGGCGGAAAAGCGCGTGCCCGTGCGGGCGGACAGCTGACGGAATTCCGCGAGAATTCTATAGTGTGAACCCGCCCTTACAACTGCCTCTGTACTGTTCATTGACTCTATTATAGACTCACTGGCCCTGATTGTCTTTTTTATGATGTTCCTAAAGGGGTTGTCCGGCGAAAATCTTTTTCTTTCAAATTAACTGGTTTCAGAAAGATATATAGATTTGTAATTTACTTCTATTTAAAAATCTCAAATCTGCAGGAAATGTTGTTTTCTTTTCAGTCTGACACAGCGCTCTCTGCTGACACCTCAGGCCGAGACAGGAACTGTCCAGAGCGGAAGAGCTTTTCTATGGGAATTTGCTGCTGCTCTGGACAGTTCCTGTCTTGGACAGTGAAAAGAAAACAACATTTTCTGCAGGACACACAGCTGCTGATAAGTATGGGGAGACTGGAGATTTTTAAATAGAAGTAAATTACAAATCTATATAACTTTCTGTAACCAGTTGATTTGAAAAAAAAAAAAAAAAAAAAAGATTTTCGCTGGATAACCCCTTTAAGACTCTTCCAATGTAACATAGGGTTCTTTTGCTGGTAGTAAGAATACATGCAGTGTTTTTCTCTGTGTACATATATGCAATAAAGTAGCTTTTGCAAACTTTGTAGTGCCATCCTAAAGGGACCTGTTTTCAGCCCTCTGCCTATTGCCCAGGGATGTACTGTAGCTGATAATAGACAGTGTGCAGCCAAAAAGAGTCTCTGCCGCCACTGCTGCTACCCGTCCCCTAATAAGTGATACATTGCTCCCTATTCACAATGAGAGGGAGTACAGTTGTAGTTTGTCCATAACTACAGTATATCCCTAGGTAACAGAAAGACAAGGTCTGTCCCATTGTTGAACGTGACTTGGTCCAATCTTTATCTTTAACCTTTTTCCTATATAGTGCTGGATATTTTAAGTGCTGGTGGGTGAAACGTGACATACAGTTTTCTAAATGTTCAGCGCAGTGATGGTGCTGGCCTTGGAAACTCTGCCTATGCTGTTAGCAGGATCAGTGACATGGGAGTGACAAGCTTGGCCGGGCTATTGCGTCTGCACCACTTTACACCATAGCAGCGCATAGGCAGGAGTGTCAGCATAACCAGGCCATATACTAACTAGTGATGCACGATGCACCGAAATATCGATACTACTATCGATATTTCGGTCAGAAAAACGGTTCGATACCAGGATTTCCTGGTATCGATACTTCATGTTAATCTGCATAATAGTGCAGATTAACATGAAGAATGGTGCAGAGAACACGGCCGGCAGCTACCTGAGCGCCGGCCGTGTTCTCTGTGTGCCGCCCCCTGCCCCCTGGTGTCCCCTCCTCCGCCCGCAAGCTCTCCGCTCCCGGCGGCGCCAAATTTAAATAGCCGGCACACAGCGATCGCTAGTGTCGGCTATAAAGGGTAGATGCCGCTGTCATAACCGACAGCGGCATTTAACCCCTGCAGAGCCGCTCCATATGCAGCACGCGTCTGCTTATGGATCGGCCCCTCACTGCTAATGACTGCGGCCCGCAATCCCGCGGGCGGCAGTCATTCAACCATTCCAAATACGGGACCCGCCGGTGCTGCGGCAGCGGTCCCTTACACCAGCCAGTTCCCCAACCTCCGGGTCCACAATCCTGTCGCCGCCCCTCCATTCCCGTGGGGCCCACCGATACAGTGGCACAACAACTCCCAGAATACCTTCTTGTGGGGAGTTGTTGTTCACAAGGAGGCATGCTGGGAGTTGTTGTGCCAGGAGGCTGCTAATGCATTACAACTTCCAGCAGCATACCTCCTCATGCACTACATCCCCCAGCATACCTCTTTGTGCACGAGGAGGCATGCTGGGAGTTGTAGTGCACAAGAATGTATGCTGCACAGGATGTATGCTGCTGTCAGGAGCTGCACAACTGCAATTCCCAGCATACCTCCTTGTGCACTACAACTCCCAGCATACCTTCTTGTGGGGAGTTGCAAAGCACAAGGAATTATGCTGGAAGTTGTTGTTCACCAGGAGTTATGCTTGGAGGTGTAGTGCACAAGGAGGTATGCTGGGAGTTGCAGTTGCGCGGCAGCAGCCTTTCAAAACATCCCAGCATACCTTCTTATGCACTACAACTCCTAGCATACCTCCCTGTGCACTACAACTCCCCACAAGAAGGTATTCTGGGAGTTGTTGTGCACAGGGAGGTATGCTTGAGGTTAGTGGGGAATAAAAAATGTAAAAAAAGTGTTTTAAAATAAAACAAAAAATAAAGGTTCTAATAATCCCCCCTTTTCCATTTTTTTCAAAAAAAAAAAAAAAGAACATACATGTATCCATTACATGTGAATTGTCCGAACTATAAAATGTAACAAAGTGATCAAGAAGTCACATAAATAAAAATGTTGTGCATGGGGGGAACATATCTGTAGTCAGGGAAAAGGGAAATTATATTTGTATTTTTACGTGTTTTTTTTCTCAAACTTTTTATTTAGTATCGAATTGGTATTGAGTATCGAAATCCCAAAGCTGGTATCGGTATCGAACTCAAAATTTTGGTATCGTGACATCCCTAATACTAACTGAGGGGTATATATAAAGAGGGGATGCGGGGGAGAGGCGCAGAGGGGAACTGCAGGCCTAGGGCACAGCAGCTCTAGGCCCCACCTCTTTGTGCACAGCAGCTCTAGGCCCCACCTCTTTGTGCACAGCAGCTCTAGGCCCCACCTCTTTGTGCACAGCAGCTCTAGGCCCCACCTCTTTGTGCACAGCAGCTCTAGGTCCCACCTCTTTGTGCACAGCAGCTCTAGGCCCCACCTCTTTGTGCACAGCAGCTCTAGGCCCCACCTCTTTGTGCACAGCAGCTCTAGGCCCCACCTCTTTGTGCACAGCAGCTCTAGGCCCCACCTATTTTTGCACAGCAGCTCTAGGCCCCACCTCTTTGTGCACAGCAGCTCTACACCCCACCTCTTTGTGCACAGCAGCTCTAGGCCCCACCTCTTTGTGCACAGCAGCTCTAGGCCCCACCTCTTTGTGCACAGCAGCTCTAGGCCCCACCTCTTTGTGCACAGCAGCTCTAGGCCCCACCTCTTTGTGCACAGCAGCTCTAGGCCCCACCTCTTTGTGCACAGCAGCTCTTTGACCCACTGTCCAGAACTAAGTTTTTTTCTCTGAACATACTGACACCAGCACAGATGTAGACCCCAGGAATCAACATTTTTTATTGATCGCTGTACAAAGGTACCAGCCGTTTGGGGTAGGTGTTTTCATTAAAATCTTAAAAGGTGAAGGATGGGGTCAGAGAGGAAAGGGGGGAGCTCTAGGAGATGCATAGTAAGGATTTTTAAGAGTGGGTAAAATCACAGTATATTACTATTTTCTTTCCTTTATATATGTCTTTATCTTTTTGTGCTTCAGGTATCTATAAATTTTTGCCATCCAAACAGTAATGTATCTGCACATGCAGCTTTTGTTTCGGGAACAAAGAGAGATGCTTTACAGCTGAACACCTTCAAAGGACCTTCACCTTGTAAGTTCTGGTAATGACAAAAATTGTTGAAAAAAAAATGAGGTTCGATGATATGACATGACTGTATGATCGGTGGGGATCTGACTGTCTGGACCTCCACTCAGCACTGGTTTACTGCTACAGCCCCTTCAGTGCATTCTTGCACAGTGGCACTCTGGCCAGTGGTTGTTCAGGGACGTACAGATGGTCCCATTTACTTTATTACAAGTTTGTTGCATTTCCTGCATGTCATGAAACCTTGTAAGTGGGCTATAGCACTACAACAACATAGCCGTTCCTTCATTGTCCAAATTAAAGTGGAACCCCACTTTGATGGCATATCATATTTACTTTGTGTGATGGGAAACACCTTTAAAGGGGTAGTGCGGTATAAAACCTTTTTTCTCTAAATAACACACATTACAAAGTAATGTAATGTGTGTAATTTATGTGAATGGCCCCCTTCCCCATGTTTCCACCTCCTGACCGTTGACCCGGAAGTGTGATACTGTATACTCACAGAATCACTGTCAACTCCAGCCGCCATCTTGGGACAATCACGTCACTCTTCATGAGGCCGATCTGACAACAGACGTCTGGGGCTTCTGTTATGTTCAGCCAATCGCGGCTGAGCAGCTGATGATGTGCTGGAGGGGGGTCGGCATGAGGAAGGGCTGGAGCAGTCAGGCCGGCCTCCTGAAGATGACACGATCGTCCCAATAAGCTGAAATTAGCTGCAGATTCTGCTTCAAATTTCACCCTTAAAATGTGAGCATAACATTGCTCCGTTGTGTTTAAATTGGATTTCCCCTATGTTGTTCACATGGCGAAATTTCCGTGCGGAATTTTCTGTCACTGATCCGCTCTCTGTCTCAAGAATTGAAATGTCAATTCTGCACCTATTCTGCCACAGCTGAAGAAGAAGACATTTCATGCAGAAAATGTTTCTCTTTTAATTCCTCACCTATTCCTCGGTGTGAACATACCCTAAGGGATCAAGATCTGAAGTATCCAGGCAGGACTGCATCATTCATAATCCTCAGCATTTTACTACATGAAACTTGCAGTCTGTGTCATAACTGACATTGGGATTTAAAGTGTGGGTCCACCTTGGGGCTACAGTTCACATTATGGACTAGGAAATAGCTTTTAAAGCAATTTCCTAGTTTGTGTTTCTTAGCAGATATGTTAAATATGCTGAGCCAGCAGCTTCAGGTAGTCGGTACTCGAGCAGCTGCAAGCCTAAGTCTGCCGATAGCAGTTAACTGTATAATGGCCGGTAGTGTAATAGAGAGAAGTCCTGAATAATTCTCCTGTGTAAATGGAGCAGAATTTTTAGTAACTAACTTCACTACTTTGATTAGCAAGGTTTAATGGAACTCTTAGGGTACAAACACACACGGCTTATACGCTGCGTATTTACTGCTGCGATACGCAGCAGATACGCAGCAGATTAGATCTAAATAACTGAACACAGTATCAAATCTGCTGCGTATCTGCTGCGTATCTGCTGTGTGTGTTTGTACCCTTAGGGTGTTAATACACGGGCCGATGGTGGCCCGATCAATAATGTAAACGAGCACTGATCTGCTAGATCGGTGCTTGTGTACAGGGCCTATTACACGGCCCAATAATCCATTTCATGGTGCACAGCCATTTCTCATTCTGTCCATTTCACTGGGTAGGAAAAGAGGTGGGTCGCCTGCCAGCAATACATGCACAGGTACTTCCTTTGTCTTATTTTATCGGCCAGTCACAGACCAGCACCTACTCCTGTTTGCTATGCCATGGCATAGTGCTGAAGAACTTGAACAGGCTGGAAAGTTATTCACAGTACAGTAATATAAATCACAGTACAGTTTTATAGATCCTGTTTTTCTCAGGATTAGAAAAACACATTTGCTTGCTTACTTGCAAAAACAGCAACACCCCCAGTCCTCAGGTTATGGTATTACAACTTAGATTAGAGAATAGCAATGTTTCTGGAAGAAAGCAACCATGTTTTTCTAATCTTGGATAACCCCTTTAATATATTCAGAAGAAGAATAACAGAGGAATGGTACTATACAGAGTCTTGACAAAAGCTGCTCCATAATTCTTTACGGTCGTGGTAATGTGCTTTCTTACAGGGGTACTCCCGTGAAAGCTTTTTCCCAGTAATTGAAACACATTACAAAGTTATATAACTTTGTAATATGCTTCAATCACCTATCTGTCCCCTTTCCTATCTTTTCCCCCCTCAATCCCCCACCAGGAAGTGAAGTAAACTATTTCTTACCTAATGGCTGTTGACCCCAGGAAGCCATTTTGTGACAAAGACATCATCAAGAGAGAGGCGGGTCTAAGCCCAGTTAAGCCAGCCTTCCTTTGTCAGATGACACAGTTTGCTCAGCTCTGATTGGCTGAGCAAACTGTAAGCCATCTAACAGTTCTACACAGTCAGTTAGACATCACAGGTGCAGCGGGTGGATACAGCGTAAGGAACACCTGGAAAACTGGGATACAGCCCTTGGCATTAGCTGTATCCCGGTTTTCTAGGCGTTCCTACGCTGTATCCCCCCGCTGCACGGAGCGAGCAGACAGCGGGAATCGGACACCGAGATTTCTGGTTCATACGAACCAGAAATCCGGCAAGTTCGCTCATCTCTAATCACAGGAGACAAAGTGCATCATGGGAAAGCCCAAACCAGGAAGTGAAGAAAAAATGAAGACACCAACTGGAGCTTCAGGGACCTGCAAACAGCGGGAAATTCAAACCGAGACAGACTCCGGAGGGATGGTAAATGTAAAAACTATGTTTGATTTTTTTATTTTTAATCAGCACCGGAGTACCCCTTTAAAGGGTTATTCTCATCTGATAGCTCTAGGATATGCCATCAAATTATAATTTGTGAGGGTCCATCCTGAGAATGAGGATGAAAAGAACTCCTTGTCAAACAGGCCACCATATTGTGATATTCTGAGCTCTACTGCAATGGTATCACTTTCATAGTAGGTAAAACTGGGTCAGCATGTTAATGGTATGCCAGAGTTTACATCAGGTAAGAGTAGATTCTTTTCTAGGAAAGGGGATTACATTTCATCAGAAAGTAGGTGTTTGTTCTTAGACAAAGTTAATTCCTATGCATTGTTAATCTACAGAGGTAACCAGGAACGATTAATATTCTTATGTGAAACTTGTTAAGTTGATACAAGAAAAAAGGCATCTAGAAACATTTACGGTACATTAGGTTCTATTCACACATAAAATATGTCTTTGCTTTTGCACCATTGTTCTAAGTTGAAGGTTATTTTTTATAGATGTGTGTCGCATTTTCACCTAAGCCCTTTATAATGGAACAATATGTCATTTTAGGTCATTATACAATAAATGACACTATAGTTAAAGAATCTTCCAAGGTCCTGGTTTCATGCTTCAAGTCAAATACTTCACGGGACGTATTAAACACGACATCTAATTTCCCTGGGCCGACCAACTATGACCCGTATGGATCTCCGGAAATAAGAAAGAAGACTGTCTTTCCGTAAGTTACAGAACAGATGTGTATAGAAAACATAGATTGTTTGACTGAGGCAGCAAGAGGTATTGTGTGCAAATACATTAGTCCAAGTTTTCTGAATTCAGTTACCACTATACAGACAACACGTACCGTACCGCTCCACACTATTACAACACATCGTAGGATCCAACAACATAGGATCCCTCTCCACCACAATGTATTCCTATCCACCTGTAATACACAAAAATATATAGACAAGACTTTAAAAATCATTACAAAAAACCTAATCTTGTCCCTGACTACTGCTGAAGCTAACCCACTGGGAAGAAAGGATACTAGGGAATGAAATGGCTTTGGCTATACAGAACCTGTATGAAAGGTAAATACCATTTAAGAAAATGAAGTAAGAATAATTGTGCAGTATCAGCAGGGTCCCAAGCTACCACTCCATTAGGATATATCCACACTACAGAATTCTCACGGAGAACTCCTCATCCCTGCGCGCTCCCGCTTCACTCTCCGCCCATCCCATAGCCTCCATTCCATTGTCAGGCAGATTCTAGTCTGCCCGAAGAATGGATTGGGTCTATTCTTTGGGCAGGCGTCATTATCCGCATATCCATAGAATGGAGCCTATGGGATGGGTGGAGAGTAAGCTGGGAGCGCACAGGGACGAGCGGCGGAATCCACGGGGCGTTCTCTGTGAGAATTCCGTAGTGTGGACATACCCTAAGGCTCCTATTACACCGAGCGATTTCTAACGATTAACGACTAATGATAAACTACCGCAAATGAGATTGTTTATCGTTAACCTGAAATCGTTCACCATATATACAGAACGATAATCCTTAGTTACGATCGTTTCTATGATCGTTATTGCAATCGTTTACTACTTCTGATCCCAGCAGAACAATGAACAATGTGCAATTACACTGAACGTTTAGTGGAAAAATGCGGAACTTGAGTGAACGAATGTGGAATTACAGTGAACGATTAGCGAACGATTAACGATAATTTTACGTTCAGATCTAAATCAATGGTCAACAACATACGAACGATTTTTCGATCGTTGTCTGCAATATCACAGAACGATTATCGTTTAAATTCGAACGATTTAACGATTTTTCGCATGAAGATCGTCCCGTGTAATAGGGCCCTAAGTCTCTAACTGCATTGAACCCTATGAGGCTGGAACCTGTATTGCTGTCAGCACAGCTTCCTCAGTGGTGAAGTAGTCTACTATTGCGCGCGAAAACGTTTGATGTTTGCCGCACCTGCGTACATCCACCTTCGCCCTTCCATGATGAGTGTATCACGGCTACAATAAAGATGTTGCTCAGCTACAAGTGGTGAGTGCCAGTACTTTCTCTACCAATATTTATAGTCTACTATTGCACTGTACTGACAATGCTTAGATCCTGCTTCCATATATTAAAATATTACCAATAATTACAATAAATATTTGTGCGTGGTAGAGAAAAATAGGTATTCCATATAAACAAGGGCACATCAATGTGACTCAATACATTTATTAACTACAATTCAATCACAAAAACAAATATCCCCAGCCCAATAAAAACATTTAAAAATTTCCCAACCTAGGGACCAATAACATAGTCATACATCCACCCGACTCTTTCTGGTGGCTCCATAGAGAATGAATGGAGCTGCAGGTCATGTACTGACCCCAGACTGTATTTATAACAAAGGAGCAGGGACGCCTATCCAGAGATTCCGGGGGTGGCAGGGAGGTCCGACACCGCCCCCCCCCCCCAATCTCATACTTGACCCCTATCCAAGTTAAAATCAGCAAACCCCTTTTAATGTCCTTACTACTTGCTTATTGTATACGTTTCTGAGGTATGACTACTGGGTTCTCAGAATACCTTCATCCACCAGAATTGATCACGGTTGTTCTTTATAATGTTATTTCATTTTGATTGGTTAAACTCTGGTTACGGTAGATGTCTAACCCTGCTATAGTTTTTTTAACTGCTCCATTATCTACAAATACAGTCTGTAACATATACACAAGTTTTTGAAATACTTCCCATCTGTCTCCTTTTGTTTTTACATTAGATTGTAATGTCAGATATTTTTGCCTTTTAGGAAGAAACATTACCTCGGTTTCTCAGCTCCTGCAGTTCCAGTTCCCAAGACACCAGCTGTCCCAGGGCCAGGACACTATGACCTTGTAGATTATGAAGGTCCACCCAAACATTATATTTCCAGTGCTGCTTTTGTGTCAAACACAAGTCGTTGGGCAGGGGATGTCTCTTCGGCAGACATTCCTGGACCGGGTTAGTAGGAATCATATGTATTTGCACGCTAAAATTTTTGCATTGTCTCTTTACCAATTTGTTTTCTATGATATATATAGATAGATATTTATAGATTTCCTATTATTTAAATTAGAGCTGAAATCTAATACAGCGGCAACTGCTACCCTTGTACCCCGTGGTGCAGTTGTGATGCTTGCCCCTCCTAGTCTGCTTACTGGACTGTACATTCACTGGGTACTATCTCACCTTGCCCGGAAAATGTGAGGTGAGCTTAGATGCATACAGTATTATGCAGTGCCGTTCACCCACCTTATCTGCTATAGGTCTGGCTGTTCTAGCCTTTTAGTTTTCTGACAAGATGTTCCTATTACAACTGCTTCCAAGGTGTCCCCTAAATATCTTGAGGCTGTAGTATTTAGACATGACCACAAACCTAAGAGAGGGTGAAATAGTATTTGTGTATATACAAGACACAGGCACAACATGCTTTTTTATTGCAGATCATAAAGATGCTGTAGTTTTGTTCACCTGTAGTTTTGTTGAGTCACCTGTGTTTGATGGATACACTATGGTATGGGTAAAAGACCTGCATTTCACATTGTTTGAAGAGACTGTAATTTGCTTAAAGGAGAAACCCGGGGAAAATTTTTATTAAAGTACTTTATTGCCCCCCAAAAGTTATACAAATCACCAATATACACTTACTACAAGAAATGCTTATAAAGCGCTTTTTTCCCTGCACTTATACAGCATCAAGGCTTCACTTCCTGGATAACATGGTGATGTCACGACCCGACTCCCAGAGCTGTGCGGGCTGTGGCTGCTGGAGAGGATGATGGCAGAGGGATGCTCAGTGTCCCTCCAGTGCTCTGTGTCTCTCAGTGTCCCCCTGCCATCATCCTCTACAGCAGCCACAGCTCGCAAAGCTCTGGGAGTCGTGACATCCCCATTTTATCCAGGAAGTGAAGCCTTGATGCAGTAGTAAGTGCAGGGAAAAAAGCACTTTAATGGTGCGTTCACACCTACAGGATCTGCAGCTGATTTTCTGCAGCAGATTTCATTTAAATAACTGAACACAGCATCAAATCTGCTGCAGATCTGCTGCAGATCCTGTAGGTGTGAACGCACCCTAAAAGTATTTCTCGTAATAAGTGTATATTGGGGATTTGTATAACTTTTGGTGGGCAATTCAATACTTTATTAAAAAATTTCGCCGGACTTCTCCTTTAACTCGCTCAAAGTTTTTTGTTTTTTTTCTCTTTTATGTTTGTTGATGTCATTTGTAATTTTTTTTAGAATTTAGTTTACTTGTATTCTGCATACCATACTTCATATTATAGCCATACAGTAATTTGAGAAATTAATTATTGACCGGACCTTAGGTTCTCCCCAAACAGAATTTTAATTTCCATCTACCTAAAGGGAACTTGTTGTCTGTTTTCCCTCCACTCATCTCTCAGCTTTAGAAGTGTAAGCAAGATAGGGGAGAGGTACATGTAAGTTTTTAGAGTAGAAGTGGGAGAAAACCAAGCCCTCAAGGACTTGGTTAAACTGTATCAGAGTGTAGATGGGGTGGAAAAGTAAACTCCATAATGATAAGGCTCATACATGAGAACAAGTGCAGGCAGCAAAATCCTGGTTGCACAGAACTCACATTGAGCATGTGTCCCTGGGCTCCAATGCCTCAATACCCTCAGCAAAAGGAATGATTATACTGTATAAGCTGTCACACATGGTGCAAACATGGCTGATAGGTTTCTAGTTGTGCAGTAGTCAGCAGCAGGAGATGGCATGGCAAAGATTCATTGTAGGCAAAATGGAGTTCAGACAACACAGGTACAGAAAGTGTTAAAAAAAAAAAAGACTGGGAAAATGTTAAAAAAGGCTTAAATTCAAATTATACGGGGCAACAAAGTACACATTCAAGGAAATAGAAGGAACCACAATTATTTCTCTGAACAGTAGTGTCTATGGTCAGCCAGCCTTACAGGGAACGGTAGCCAGCCCCATTTACTTGAATGGCACCACTGTGCGGGGAACGGCTAAAGAGCTCTGCAGCTCAGAGCCCCACTGATCATAGAGAGACAGGAAACCCTCTTTAATAATTCTTTTGTTTTTTACAACCAAGGAATGGCTTACATTATAACATATAACATATAAACTTATGCTCCATTCCAGAGTCAGGAAGGACACAATGGGGGAATAAATAAACAAATTCCTGGTACTTTCTGCTGGGTTTTGTGCCAGTTGTTTGGCACAGGGTAGTTAGTACTTTGTTGCCTTTCCACAATTTATTGCCGCATCACAGTCTGAATGTAGCTGCTGTTTCTTGGAGAGTGGTGACAGATCAGCTATACAGGATTGAGCCTTGTCATGTACTTACCACGTGATACGCCTTTTCTGAAGAAAACCTTTCTTTATGCTCTACACTGTAATTTTGACCTGATGATTTTTTTTTTTTACTCTTTTTGCTGATGATAATCTCAGGGATTCTTACAGGTCTTTTTAAATATCACGAATGTCTGTAGACGTGGAGAAGTCAATAATACAGTTTAATAGCCACTGGTATCGGTTCTTGTCATCATTTACAAGAGCATCATAACTAAAAGGGTTGCCCTTTCTGAGGGAATGTGCACTCTACGAAATCCCGATGGAACACTGGTCGCGGATTACGCAGCTCACACCTAGCGGACTCTGGCTGCCGCATGCATCTCTGCTGCTACCATAGGCTTCATTCTATGGTTTGCCAGATTTTGCCATCCACCCGAAGAATGACCGGGTTCATTCTTTGGGTGGACTGCAGAATCTGGCAAACCATAGAAAGGAGTCTATGATAGCAGCGGAGATGCGCGCGGCCACGAGCTGCAGAATCCGTGACAGGTGTTCTGTCGGCATTCCGTAGTGTGCACATACCCTTAGGTGGGATCTTCTGCTTGGGTCTTCAGCAGAGTATTTGCAGAAAGTGGCTCCTGTTCTGAATGGCCATCTTTTACACTGCCACCCATTTATTTTGGAGCCTCTAAAGGGGAAATAAGCCACCTAGATAATTACTGATCATAAGGGTTTATAGCAGTCAGACTCATGGAAAGTTTAAAGGAGAAGTCCGATGAAAATTTTTATTAAAGCGACTCCGTTCCCACAATCTGACCCCCCCAAACAGCCTGTACCTTCAGATAGCTGCTTTTAATCCATGATCTGTCCTGGGGTCCGTTCAGCAGGTGATGTAGTTATTGTTTTAAAAACGACTTTTAATCCTACAGCGCTGTGTCTAACGGCCGGGGCTTACATTAGTATATGTATTAGGCTGGCACACCTCTCCTTCCCTCCTCCCAACCCTCCTCAGCATTAGGAATGATCCAAAAACATTTACTGCTGTTTGAGCTTCGCACAGGTGTCTTAACGATCCAGCCCATGTTCATTATGCACACAGGTGGGGAATAGGAAGCAATCTGCCTGGAGCATTCCTAATCATGAGGAGGGTGGGGAGGAAGGACAGAGAGGGTGTGTCAGCCTTATGCATATACTAATGTAAGCCCCGGCCGTTAGACACAGCGCTGCTGGATTAAAAGTCACTTTTAAAACAATAACTGCATCACCTGCCGAACGGACCCCAGGACAGATCTTGGATTAAAAGCAGCTATCAGAAGGTACAAGTAGTTTGGGGGGGACAGATTGTGGGTACAGAGTCGCTTTAAAGTATTGTATTGGTTCCCAAAAGTTATACAGATCACCAATATACACTTATTACGGGAAATGCACATAAAGTGCTTTTTTCCCTGCACTTACTACTGAATCAAGGCTTCACTTCCTGGATAAAATGGTGATGTCACGACCCAACCTTACTCCCAGAGCTGTGCGGGCTGTGGCTGCTGGAGAGGGGGACACTGAGGGACACAGGGCACTGGAGGGACACTGAGCATCCCTCTGCCATCATCCTCTCCAGCAGCCACAGCCTGCACAGCTCTGGGAGTCGGGTCGTGACATCACCATGTTTTTCAGGAAGTGACCTCACCATGTTATCCAGGAAGTGACATCACCATTTTATCCAGTAAGTGAAGCCATGATGCAGTAGTAAGTGCAGGGAAAAAGCACTTTATAAGCATTTCCCTTAAGTGTATATTGGTGATTTGTATAACTTTGGGGGGGGGGGGGGGGGGCAATAAAATACTTCACTAAAAGTTTTCGACGGACTTCTCACTAAAAGTTTTCGACGGACTTCTCCTTTAAGTTATACACCTAACAACAAACCACCTGCTTGACTTAACCTTTTTGTTGCAACTTTATTTTTTAATCTGCTTCCAAGTTTTCTTATATAATGTCAAACAGAAGTTCCTTTAAGTTCACATTTCACAATGGTGGTTCTTGACATTGCCTAAAGGCCTAAATGCGTGAAGATGTCAGTGTAAGATAGTGCTTTCCAGAACGCATAGCTTGTAAGCTAAAGGAATGCTGTTTGAGCACGTAATGTTCTTACTTAAGGGAATTTAACCCTTTCAACCCTAAATGTTTACATTTTCCTTGACATCAGTAGAAAAACCATATTTAGCTTTTATATGCACTTTAGCACAAATAACTTTCCTATTTGTTTAACTTGAATTTTTAATGCCAAATAATTGTATTAATTTTTTTTCCCCTAATTTACATTGAGACATAAAGGCATTTCAGCTGTCCACCTGTAGATGTCAGTGTTGCAGCTGTTTTTTTTATGAGCAGTTATCAGTGAATAGCTGGATTACATAGGCGAGATTTGGGGAAGCCCTGGGTGCACAGTAATTGTGAAGAATTTTGTCTGACTTGTTTCTGAACATTTAGGTTCAGAATTAAAACTACATCCTTATAATGAATATTTATGAATATAGATATTTTTACATAAGTAAAAGTGTAAAAGACCAGTCTTACTCCCCCCTCATATCATTAAAGGTCTGTATTATGACTCTTTCTTTTGAGAGAACCATCAATATAATAATTTTTTTCTTGGTCTTACATATTTCATTTGACGTCATACTTTGCTGCTTGTACCAAAAACAAATCCAGCACAGCTTTCATTGCTACTGACAACAAAGACAGTGTTTCTTTTATACAGTTTATAAATGAGGTCCATTGGGGTAGCTTTATCAAAACTGTCTAAGGGTACAAACCCACTTGACGTATTTGCTGCGTGAATCTTAAAAATAAGCAGGCAAAACGCAGGTTGGCTTTATACGATTGTTCTGCATTAAAATACACAATTGCGTATTTTTGAAGTGTAAAGCTTGTTGTTAGCAAAGCATCAGTTGTTAACAACCTGTGTGAAAAACGCATGTAGCTTCACGCTTCAAAAATACGCAATTGCGTATTTTAATGCAGAACAATCGTATAAAGCCAACCTGCGTTTTGCCTGCTTATGCTTTAACAGCATTTTATCATAATAAAGTTTCTTTGAAATATAAAACCCCCCCATTAAAATCTTCAAAAAAAAAACTTAGTTATTAAATTATTTAATATTCTAAACTTCAAAAATATACCATAATTTGTATTTTCCTGTGCAGAAATGTTTAAACCAATAAAATATACTTAATTTCTCCTGCAGGATGAATGACATAAATGAAAAAAATAAAAAATGCCAGAATTGCTAAAAATGGACTAAAACAAAAAAATCAGATCAACACTAAAATAGTACCTATAAAGACATGACCAAACCCACCCTCCCCCAACTAAAGTTTAAATCGCCCAACTTCCCAAAAATATGTAAAAAAAAAAAAAAACATTCGATATCGTAGCATACACATTGTTAGATATATTAAAATATAATAATATTGGTACTGCGCGGTCTGCAGTGTAAACGTAAAATGCAAAAAAAAAAAAAAACTCCCATAAGCACCAAAATGTTACCAATAAATACTATAGATCATGGTAAGTGATCATCATAAGTGAAAAAATAAGTTTTATGGCTTTAAGAGGGCAAAGGAGGAGAGAACTGCTTCAGTGTGACCTTGATATCCATGCATCAATGACCTTACAGTAACAAAACAGTAGGTCTTTAACCACTTCATGACCAAATATTAAATTGTGCCATATCCAGCTCTTTTAATGCAGTTGTTCTCAAGCATCAGGGATTTATTTTTTCTGTGAAAAGATCACAACAGATCATGATAATAATAATAATAATGATAATTTACATTCATTGGGGGAGATTTATCAAACATGGTGTAAAGTGAAACTGGCTCAGTTGCCCCTAGCAACCAATCAGATTCCACCTTTCATTCCTCACAGACTCTTTGGAAAATGAAAGGTGGAATATGATTGGTTGCTAGGGGCAACTGAGCCAGTTTCAGTTTACACCATGTTTGATAAATCTCCCCCATTATTCGTATTATTTATTTTAGTTAGCATGCTTTTTAACAAAGCTTTACTTACCAGAAATCCAGGTCCAGTCTCCTGAAGGCAGCTTGTCTTGTGCTGGTTGAAAAAAAAAAGACCAAACACATGAAGTACTGGACAGTACAGTCTCAGCTCAATGGGGGAGATTTATCAAGCTAGTGTAAAGTAGAATTGTCTTAGTTGTCTCAGATTTTTTTGAAAAATGAAAGGGGGAACCTTATTGGTTGCTAGGGGCAACTAAGACAATCCTACTTTTTACCAGTTTGATAAATCTCCCCCAAATGTGTCCATCAGTCATATCACTGCCTTCTCTTTGAGCACAGATGACTGGGACTTCCTGCGTTTAGTCTCTTTTTTTTTTTTTTTTTTTCAACCAGCACAAAACTAAAAAGCTGCCTTTAGGAGCCTGGAGCTGACGATGAATACTTGTAGTTTCACTTGTACGGATCACAGCTGGTACGCTGGCAGATAAGAGACGATACTTTGCATTGGTGCTGGGATCAAGATAGAGATAAACACTTGACACAGATCCGGTGATGTAGGCCCCACCTTGTGGGTAGAGCTAGCCGTTGGGGTGACCCTTTAGGAAACCTAGCAGCTTGCAGTAGAAATTCGCTTATTGCACTTAGCTAAACTTCTAACTTGTAGCTGGAGTGATCATCAGGATGAGAGAAGAATAGCCGCCCAGGGTAGACATTGTTGTCCCTTTACTGCAGCCTCGTCACCTTTAGGCATTAGCTGGACATTGCTAGGAAGATAACTAGTCCCAAGCCCACTATATATATGGTTTTCAGGAGGGATCTAATTGGACAAGGGAACTTAGATAACCCTCTGTGGTAGAGTAGTGACCTCTGAGGTAGCTAATTCAGGGATTGGTTAACCCCTTCCCCCAATATGACGTCCAGGGACATCATGAAAAGCAGTGCCAGAACGCATCATGACGTCCCTGGACGTCATGATTTCCCTGCCTCCCCCCGCTGTTCCTATCTGAGATCGGGAAGCAGGAGGAGGCTGTGTCAAACAGCCTTCTCCTGCTGCCACTGCCCGGAGGGGAGCCGTGCTCCCCCCTGGACAGTTAAACGGGTTATCCAGCGCTACATGGCCACTTTCCCCCTCTCTTGTCTCCAGTTTGGGTGGGGTTTCGAAACTCAGTTTCATTGAAGTAAATGGAGCTTAATTGCAAACCGCACCTGAACTGGAGACAACAGTAGGGGGAAAAGTGGCCATGTTTTGTAGCGCTGGATAACCCCTTTAACCCCACTAATGCCGCTGTCATTGCGACCACAGTGTTTATAGGGATATTGTGCAGCGGGGATCAGGTGGCGGGTGGAGGCTGCAGCATGTTGCCTCCTCCCGCTGTCATCGCTGTAATGCTCCCCCAGGCCCCCCCTTCCTTCTCCCTGTGTCCGGCCGTGCTCCCCCCGCTCTGATCCAGCTTCCCCCTGTCCTCCGATGCGTCCTCTCCCTCCCCTTGTTCCCCGCCCCTCCATCTGTGCTCTCCCTCCCCTTGTCCCCCGATCTGTGCTCTTCCTCCCTGTGTATCCCGTCCTCCGTTCTGTGCTCTCCCTCCCCATGTCCCCTGTCCTCCGTTCTGTGCTTTCCCTCCCCGTGTCCCCCATCCTCCGTTCTGTGCTTTCCCTCCCCGTGTCCCCCATCCTCCGTTCTGTGCTCTCCCTCCCCGTGTCCCCCGTCCTCCGTTCTGTGCTCTCCCTTACCGTGTCCCCCGTCCTCCGTTCTGTGCTCTCCCTCCCTGTGTCCCCCGTCCTCCGTTCTGTGCTCTCCCTCCCTGTGTCCCCCGTCCTCCGTTCTGTGCTCTCCCTCCCTGTACCCCCCGTCCTCTGATTTCTGCTCTCCCTCCCTGTATCCCCGTCCTCTGATCTGTTAATCCGGCCCCCTAAAAAATATAGAAAAAAGCTATCAAAAAGTGTCAGTTTATGCTGCAAAAAAAATCCCTCACATAACTCCATTGGTGAAAAAATTAAAATATTACTGCTGTTACAATATGCAAGACACAAACTGTTTTTATAGTATGAATGCTATAAACTACAGTATAAGAAAAGCTATATAAAATGGATATCACTGTAATCGTATGAATAACAATAACATGTCTTGTGTGACATAGTAAACGGGGTACAAAAAAATGATTAAAAACAACTGCTAAATTGTGTTTTTTGTGTGCGGCCAGGTGACGTCAGGTGTGAGTCAGGTGACGCACTGCAGCCACATATGGGGGATTTCTAGAAACATTGTAATAAGGGAAATCAATATTGAGTTCCATTTCTCAGTTAGTATTTGCTGTGTTAGAGGAAAAAAATTGATTAAAATCGAATATCTTCCAAAAAAATGAAAATTTTTAATTTCCCCTCCAACTTGCTTACATTTCTGCAAAACACCCAAAGGGTAAATAAACTTATTAAATCCTTCCAAGGAGAGTACACAGTTACCGGCACTGCTGCTGGTTTCGGCTTGGGAGCTTTTATGTTGCTAGGAGTTGCTAGACTTAGTTGATCAGTAGAAGCGCGCATGCGCGCGAAACAGCTGTAATCACCCTGCTTCGTTAGTGCTTGGCGTCTACAATGTGGCCCTGGATGTCCGTAAATGTTACTTTGAATACTTTGAGGGGTGCAGTTTTTACAATGGAGGGATTTATGCTGGTAACTAACATACAGGCCTTACAAATCCACTTCAGAACTAAACTGGTCCCTAAATAAATCTGAATTTGAAATTTTCCTGAAAATTTGAAAATCGCTGCAAAATTTTGAAGCTCTAACGTCCTAACAAGTAAAAGGAAAATCACCAAATGACGTCACCATAAAGCAGACATGTTGTAGATGTTGCATTAATAATTAGTTCATGTGGCATAACTATTTTTCTCAGTAAAAAAAATTTTTGAATACAAAGGATTGTAAATTTTTCTAATTTTTGCGCAAATGAGTGTATCAACCAAAGTGTACCACTAACATAAAGAGAATTATGTCACGAAAAAACTGTCTCAGAATAACCGCGATAGTTAAAAGCATTGCAGAGTTATCACTACATAAAGAGAGACAGGTCAGATTTGCAAAATAGGCCCTGGTCATTAAGGCCAAAACAGGGTGCGGAGGCAAGGGGTTAAGCCTAGAAATCAGCAGACAGTGGCATATAATCAAAACAGAATCAGTTAACCCTTAGCATAGTTTCTACTTCAACTGTGCAACATAAGGTGCAAGTCACAGTGACACCTGGTGGTGGGAGCAGCATAATACAGACAGTCTGAGAGCATATACACAAACAGTTCCGACCTATACATGCTTAAAAGAAGCAGTGGGCACCTGCTCTCGGACACTGCACAAGTAAGTATACTTTTGTTATAAAGCATTATAACAAAAAAATATACAGTGGTACCTTGGTTGCATTTTGCAAGAAGAGCTCACAGTTTTTCAAAATTGTAATTTTGTTTAAGAGCATTGCTTTGGTTTAAGAGCTCCCTTTACTGGGTGGGAGGGACAGTCGAGGAGGGGCATGGTCTGCATACATAGCGGGGTCCACAGCCCTGCACTCTGACCCAGAAAGTGTCCCTCACCTTCCAAATTATAGCAGATCCACTTCAGGCTGGGGCTCACATCAGGGGACAGGACTGTGAAGGTAATCTCTTCCTAGCTGTTTCCCAGGACAGAGAGTGTTGTAATTATTGACCCACATATACCCTGCTCATCCCTTCATACTCCCTGAAGTCTCTGTCAGCCCTTGTTTCCCATCCTCTCCATTCCTGCTAAAATGTGCCTGCACTCACACTCAGCTATACACAATGCTGCTATAATGTGCCTGCACTTACAATCAGCCATTTAGACTGCTGTATAGAAACGTTTCTGTCACTGTCCTCCTGCACAGCTCTTTGATTCTCACTTCCTGATTGGTCCTTGCTGAACACACGGCTCTTCCCCATTGCTGTCATGTGACCACACAGACCTCTAACAGCAGCCCTGCTTCTCTATTCTAGCCTATTGTACTACACTACTGTATTATGGCGATCTGCACCTCCATTATGTATCTACAAACTGCTGCTGTTCTTTCATTCCTATACACTTACTATACATGATACACCACACGCTGCTTGGCTATACTCTACAGCAGTGCTTCCCAACCTTTTCCACCTGGAGGCACCCCTTATAATAAAACTATAATAAGAAAACGTCATACAGTAACTCACAGGTGACGTTTTCTTTGATCTGAGGCATTACTTTCCCTTTTCCTTTCTATCCGGCCCGGACCACCATGATGATTCTTCCAGGTACGTTTCATCTCTTCAAAACCTGCGAAACAAACAATTTAGGCTCCTCACATTTCTAGCAACTTCCTTCCCTTTCTCCCTCCTGTAGGCTCCCATAGTAACTGCGTTGTTTGGTGTTATGTGCAGTTAATCGAGTAGGAATGTGGGTTGCCCCCTGTATGTAGGATCCCCTGCTGTGCCCTCATATACTAATAATGTCCTTAGCTGTGTACCCCCATACAATAATATTGCTCCCAGATGTGCCAATAATAATGGGGCAATAATAATGCCCCAAATAAGCCCCTATGAAATAATAATGCCCCCAAATGTGCCCAATACAATAATAATGCCCCATATGTGCCCTCATACAATAATTATGTCCCAAATATGCCCCCATGAAATAATAATGCCACCAAATATGCTCCCATGAAATATTTATGCCCCCAAATGTGCCCCATACAATAATAATGCCCCCAAATGTGCCCCCATATAATAATAATGCCCCCAGATGTGCCCCCATGAAATAATAATGCCCCCTGCTTTGCCTCTAAAAAACCCCATCCTACTCACCTAATCCAGCTGTGTGGCTGCAGGGAGCAGCTCTTCTTCTCTTCGGGCTCCATCTTGTGAGCCGTGGGGACGGGACCTCCGGCAGGCGTGATGACGTCACATCATCACGCTTGCCGGATAGGTCACGTCCCGGCGTCCCATAGGCAGCAGGTATGAAGTGGCGGCGGCCTATGGGAGTGAATGTAGGAGCAGGACACTGACAGGTCCTGCTCCTACATTCTGCTCACTTTAATTTTCCATCAATGTGATCGGTGCATCCCGAAAAGCTGCGGCCGCGATGCTTAAAGAGACCGTGTACATTTCCCACCGGGATCCTGCGGCACCCCTGGCGTGTTCTCCCGGCACCCCGATTGGGAGACGCTGCTCTACAGTAACCAATAATTTCACATATCCAGCTTTCTAAATGCTTGTTTTACCTGTTATTCAGAATAATAAAATTATTATTTTTGGGGTGTGGAACCATTTGTCTGCATTTCAATGATTTCTTATGGGAAAATTTGCTTTGGTTTAAGAGTGATTTGGATTACAAGCACGGTCCCGGAACGAATTATGCTCCTAATCCAAGGCACCACTGTATATCAATTGCAAACATACTGATATAGTTATTCTTTTTTCACATCCCCTGCTGATTTTGATTTTAGAACCTAAATGACAGTGACACTTTAAAGTAAATGTACCATAAGGTACATTGTTTTTTTTTTTTTTTTTTACATTAGCCAGTTGGTGCCGGGATCCTAGTGACGCAGCTCTTTTTTTGAAGCGCCGCCCAGTTCCCACGCTCAGCGGTGATCTTTTTCCATGCACTGGGGGAAGGCTCATCGCCCCCCAGTGTTATTATTTCACTCCCTTCTGTCACACATTGATTCTAGTGGAGCCACGTCACAGAGGGGATATCGCCACACGGGGGGGCGGCAGATCCCCCTCCAGTGCTTAAAGCCGGGTCGGTGCATAGAAAAAAAGAATGGTGTCGAGCGTGGGAACTGGGCGGTGCTTTTAAGACAAGTAGGTGCCGTATATTGTTTTTCAAAGGAAAGGATATCACTTGGAACTATAAACGCTGCTTGATATTCCTAAAATATATTTTCTGGGTTAATCCATTTCACAGTAACAATCCATCACTCCATTAGATTCAGTGCGTTAAAAAGTGATTGGAATAAATTTAATCTATGGCTCTAATATATCATGATAATCCATGTGGCTCTCCCAGCTGACAGAATAAGGTGTTACACTGTGACCCATTTAAAGGTCTGTGGCAGATTGCAAAGTTTGCATAATGAATTAATTTAGGGATGCCTTTCTGTATATTCATGTTAGGAAAAGGACAACTCCTTTGGCAGAAAAACATGCACACCCATTGCGGAGTGTCTCTGTTTCCTGTTGTGTTAACATGAACAAAGACACATTTTATAGAAAGAGAACCCGAAAAGTCCTTACTGAAAAGAAAGTCATAAGAAATGTTCCCCAGGTTATTTATGTAGATACATTGCTTGCAGTTGGACATAACTGTGATATGGTTTGGTATTTTCCCACTTAACTCTTAACCCTTTTAAAAACCGTGGGTCATTGATGCCTCAATGCCCAGGTCATTTTGGCACTTCAGCTTATGGGATCATAATCAGTCCATAGCTCTGCCCCCTCTCCTCTGTCCCCTGCCACTGTTAGAAGCCTGTAACAGCGGCAGGGGAGAGAGGGTAGGGGGCAGAGCTCGCGGATGCGCACCGGCCTTCCCTCCCTTCTCTACTGGCCTCCGTAGCCAGGACGCTGGAAGCGTGTGTCCATAGCTACCATTGGGTCTCTGCGATCACATTGCAGAGCCCCTCTGTAGAGGGAGAATTTTCTGTCTGAAGCCCTATAGATTCTGTGGTTGTGCCAACCGCAGTATCTATAGGGTTAACTGTCAGTGCCGGAGCGGTGCTGACAGTTGTGGCGGATTCCTAGCTAACACTGACAGCCGGGATCCGCCGCAGATGACACAGGCACAGCTTTTGTGCCTGTGTCATCCTCCATCATTACTTAGACTTAAAAGATCAAACAACAACTAAAAAAAAAATTCTTTCTAAAACAATGCCACATCTTTCCTCAAGTGAACTCTGCTCCACTCACGTTCGTGGTACTGAGTTATAGTACCACGCACAATCTAACTACAAGAGTGGGACTGTTTTTGGAAGAAAGCTGTTTTTAGAAATTTAGTGAAGCTATTTTCCCATCATGTATCAGAAAACCAAATGCAGTCACTATTTGAAAACGTCGTCCATTAATCTCAGTGGACCAGCTATGAATATGCTGTGATATACAGTATGTCGGCAATCTTGTTCGATAGGTTGTTTCTCTGAGATAGTTGGAATGCAGAGTTGTTCATTTATTTATGTAATGGAAGTGTGTCGAAGGTGAGCATAGCCCTTTAAGGCAGTGCTTTTCTACATACTGCACACTGTAAATGTCTTAAAAAGTTAGGGCTGGGAACCTTTGAAGCATCCTGCTTATAGCCCCTGAAGCCATATTTCCAGGATGATCGCTTTAAGATTTTAACATCAATAGACCCCTGCAGCACGTGGATGCCGGTGCCACGGTCCTTTTTTTTAAATCATGGCCTAGTTCCCATCCACGACGCCGGTCTATTCCCGGTCACCAGCCCAGCCCAAAGCACTGGAGGTGGGCCCCTGGCCCCCAGTGGTAGGAATCCCCCTTCCCTCTATGACGTGGTCCCATTGGTTCTAATGGAGCCGCATCACAGAGGGGAGGGATTTTTCTCCCACTGGAGGCGGGCTGGCCCGCCTCCAGTGCTTCAGGCCAGGCCTATGACTTGGAATAGACCGGCGCCATGCATGGGAATTACTGCAAGGCAAATGCCTTTCTAGATATTCTAAACATCCTCCTAGGTTTGCTTTAGTAACAATAAATCGTAGCAGCCACTAAATCAAAGTAATTTCTATCTTTATAACTAGGGTTTTTTATTTCCAGCCCACATAGAAGGCATGAGTAATGTTCAGTATTAAAGGAAGCCAATTACCAAGACAGACCACCAGGATATATATTGGCTGTTCTCAGAGGGCTCATGCTTGCAGAGACATGAAGGTTCTCTTGGTGCTTCTAACTGAAAGGTAATGTTTAGTGGATATGCACTCACATCATCGCCAGCTGATGAATTAGGTCTGGACCTAAAGAAACAGTCAGGCGATGATCGTTTTATCGGCTGATCATTGTATTACACAGAGCTATAATCAGACTGATTTGGACGATTATTGTTCTGTGTAATAGGGCCCTTAGGAAGGTGCTACCTGTGTCTGGAGGGTGGACAAGGAAACTGTTGCAGCTGCTCATGCTTTTCGGCAGATCACACAATTCACTTTACTGGTGGTCTGTCTGCACCATCTAGAGCCAGTTTTACTTATGTGTGTGTGTCCTCATGTAACCTCTGCTCCTAACAGTGTGGGCAGAATAACCTAGATAGTGGTCACTTCGTAGAAAATACAACCCTGCTTCTCCCAGTCCAGTAACGTACCACTCTCGAAGGCTGTCAACTGGGCAAAATGTTTTCGAGTAAGGGTCCTATTAGACGGAGCAATTTTTAAAGATTAACGGATAACGATAAACAATCGCAAATGAGATTGTTTATCGTTAACCTGAAATCGTTCCCCATATTACACAAAACTATAGTCGTTAGTTACGGTCGTTACTATGATCGTTACTGCGATTGTTGCTACGATTGCTACGATCTTTACTCCATCTGATCCCAGCAAAACATTGAACAATGTGCAATTACACTGAACGATTAGTGAACAAATGCGGAACTTGAGCAAACGAATGTGGAATTACAGCGAACGATTAGCGATAATTTTAGGTTCAGATCTAAATCAACAATCAACGACGCACAAACGAGTCGTTGCCTGCAATTACACTGAACGATTATCGTTTAAATTCGAATGATATAACAATTTTTTGCACGATAGGGGCATGTCTAGCAGTCAACATCTAGCTTTTTTTTTTTTGTCAATCAGTGTATACAAGGAAGGTATCTGTATGTTTATCCACTCTCACGTGAGGTCATGACTTGCTTTTAAGTTTAAGACTGACTCATCTGGTAGACAGCCAGATTTGACTGTTTGGGAAGTCAGCCATACAGCATAAGGTGACAGGAAATGCTGTTGTTTCCTATAATTTAAAATAACATTTTGATGTGTCATGTGGTTTACTTCAAATAATTGTATTCAAAACAGACATGTTTGTTCTGAATGTATAATATTTCTTTGATCTTGTATGACTATCTTGCTGTTGAAATAATATTATTGACAATGCTGCAGCACTTGCAGTGGGCTGGACGATCGGTCACAAGAATAAATGTTGTGGGTATGGGTCACGTTTCAGCCACAGCCTCAATATTATGACGTTCTGTATTCTCCTCAGTCAGCATTTGAAGAAATGTATTTCTGTCGCCTGGTTGCATAATCAAAGGTTAAAGGGGTTGTCTGGCGTTAGCAAACTTTTGCTATATGGCTGTGGTCATATAGAAAATAATAAAGAGCATATGTTTGCCTCTTTACGCTCCCCCGGTGTCCTGGTGTCTCTGGTGTCCCCTGCTAACTGCAGCCCCTCCACTTCCATGACAGACCCGTCTTGTGCCAAATGGATTTAACGGCAATAAGGTCAGCGTACTTCTTGACTGGTACACCTAACGTTTTAGAATTCAGTACACAACATAGAAGAGTGTTGTCAGCAAAAAAAACAAACAAACACCTATCTAGCCCCTATTATTATTATTATTATTATTATTATTATCATCATCATCTTAGGATAGGTATATGTTTAGATGGGAACATAGCAGGGGAAGTCAGCTGTCTTCACCATGATCATTATTAGCGGGCGCCTATACGATGAGACTGCCGCCTTTCCCTGCTGTGTTCCTGAAGTGGGAATGTAGTCTAAAGATCTAAGGTCCAATAAGGTTTATTGTTTTTAAAGGTTTGATCATGTCCACTATTTCCCTTCTTTCCTTCAGACTATACAGACTAGGTAGATCCTCTACCATCTTTGTAGCCCGTCTTTAGACCCATTCTATTTTATCAATATCTTTATGTAAGTGAGGTCTCCAGAACTGGACAAAGTATTCCAGATGTGGTCGTACTAAAACTCTATACAGCAGAATAACAATCTCCCTTTTCTTTTTTGAGGTCGTCAGAAATCACTACCACTAAATCCTTCGGCCAATATGATACTCCAATAGAGGATTCCTTCTTCCCAGCTGCATATCAGCCCTATTGCACACTTTTGTGTCATCAGTAGAGATGAGAGAACCATGAGCATGTTTGGGTTTTTCTGAACCTAAAACCTTTACATTTGATTACTTCTGGGTGAAGGTGTTGGATGCAGCCCTAAGGCTGTCTGGAAAACATGGATAGACATGATTGGGTTCGTCTAAATCAGTGCTTCTCAATTCCAGTCCTCGGGCCTCACCAACAGGTCATGTTTTGAGGATTTCCCATACAAAGATCACCTGTGATACTACCTGATGCACTGAGTATAATTATATCACCTGTGACATACTAAGGAAATCCTTTAAAACATGACCTGTTGGTAGCCATAAGGACTGGAATTGAGAAGCACTGATCTAAATGCTCTGTACTTCTTCAGCCACTAGTAATAAAATGCAGAGTGTTCAGACGTACCAGAGCGTCTTAAAATAAATATTGGCTTTGTATAAAGGTTGCAAAACACAGACACTATACAAATTTGAAATATGCTCATGTAAAATTGGCCTTACAGAATAGCGGAAAGACTCTTTCTGTTTTACCATACCCAGAGTATTATACTTTTGCCAACATGGTTTGATACTGTACCCACACAATATACCCACACAGTGTCTTGGTTGGTTGACGCCTTTGCCTGGTTAGAAACACTGTTCTCTTTCTCCAATGCAACATTATGTTTCTACTGTATGGAAAAGGTATCTTGGAGAATCTTTAATGGAGTTCTGTATCTCAAGTTTAAATAACTGCTACAGTAGCACAGAAATATTAGGGTAGGGTCTATTGTGGAGAAATGTTCTGTGTTGCAGATTTTGTTATTGAAGCACTGTTGATCCACAGAAAAACCCACAGTTACGGATTCTTAGACAGCGCAGATTTACCACGCAGCCTAAAACCAAATCCATCTGGTTTTGCTCAGAGCCGCTTAGCTTTCATTTCACCAGAGCTCTTTTTTTTATCTGAAAATTTTTAGGTTATGTTCACACTACGTAAGTACCGTAGTAATCACTGTTTGCAACAATGGCCGTGATTTCTACGGTACTTACGTAGTGCTGCACTTGAGGGAATTCCGGCCAGAGTGTATACACATAGGGGGACATTGATGAAGTCCGGCGTTTTTTACCGTTCGTGCGAAAGTTTTGAAACCTACGCCGAAGGTGGAGTAAATTGGCCAAATGCGAATATTTTATTTGCAAAACGGACATTTGCAAATAAATTCATTCGCATCTGGCCATTTTACGCCAAAAAATACAACTTTTTAGTTTGATAACTTTCCCCCATAGTATACACTCCGGCCGGGATCCCTAGTGGTGCTGCAAAAAACCAACATGTCAGTTTACAGTGCACATGATAGAGCGAGCGGCTCCGGACGAACGCTCCATTGTCAGCAGCGGGGAATTCGGATGCGGGCGCACACTGATGCACCTGCATCTGAATTCTGCGGCAGTGAATATTATCTGGTCGGTACTGCAGTAACGGCCTGGATGATCTTTTCTGACACGATGATTTTTTTCTGCCGGTGTCTTACGCAGTGAGAACATGGCCTTATTATGCGTTTTTTGTTTCAATTGGTGAACTCATTAAGAGACTACAGAGTTCAATAGTCAATACAATAAACCCAAGTTAAAATTACATTAGACTCGAGCATGGCCTTACAGTAACAAAAGTTATAACAAATGTAGTTATTTGCAGGCGCAGGTGCTGTCTCTTAAATGGTGATTAGCAACAATAGAGAGACTAGCCGTCAATACCCCTATTTCCCCAGTGGCGCAATAAAAAGTAAAGTGAATCCGGCGGGGCAATAGGTGAGGGGCCTAATTTAAGACCAGTATACAAGTACGCCGGTTTTCATAAATGTCCCCAACACTGAGATTGCTATATGTTTCTAGTATTAATGCTCAGATGTGGCTGCTATTATACTGTCAGGGCCTTGACACTGAGACCATTTAGTTGTTGGCAACAGTGCTGGACTCTAGAGACTCGCTGGTTTAGCCTTCAGAGTTCTGGTGACCGTGTGCCCCAAATTTTCCCCCTACACTCTTTGTTTCATTGCTAAACCTTAGGCAGCTATAGACTATCTACGGACTAACTAGTGGAGGTATTTTAGAAATGTAGTCCCTGCCTCCTACTCACACGTTTCGCCAGGTAGTCTGGCTTTATCCAAATCTGATTGCCCCCACATCCGCATCGCCAGTAAAAATAACCCCCACATACAAGTATAATCATTACAAGGAATAATGCTAGTGAATGTGGTTTTAATCTTTTCATAGTAAATTTTTCAAAGTAAGTTAATTAAAGTCACTGGGAAAAAAGGGGTATCGAGCGCTGGTCCCTCTATTGTTGCAAATATTATAACATACCCCCCAGGTATATGCAGGGGTTTATAGTAAACAGTCTATTACATGGTGAACACAATATTTAACCATCATCTGTATTTTTCTGTTTTGTCAACTACAGGTGCTTATCGTCCCGAAGTCCCAGGAAAACAGTCCTTTCTTTACAACAGTGACAAGAAGTGGGTTCCAGCCTAGGCCACACACAGAGCCCTGCTCTAATGAGCTGCGTCTAAGGCGTATAGCTGGGAACCTTGGCTTTAGCAGACTCTTCTGTCAACTCTAAACAATCAGGAATCTAAACAGGACTGCACCTAATTTTATGCCAAGTATCAGATGTTGGGAGTCCCAATTATCAATTTGCTGCTAAAAGAAAAACTTCAATGTCTGTTCCTAAAGATCTGTTTTATACTCTTTCTAAGGTTTTTTCCCTTAGATTTCCATTTTGACAACTAGAGTGGTGTAATGTTTCCTGTAAAAAATAAAAAAAAGTCTGTACTTACATACAGAAACCTGCTGCATCCATCACTTTGTAGATTTGTTATCAACCCATGCTGTAACTAATAATCATTGACTAGTCACATGCAATACATTCAGTAAGATACAGCTATAACAGTGCAAAAATAAAAAAAAAGTTAAAGATGTTGAGGTGGGACAACAAAAGAAAAGCTCAAATAAATTGCAGTGCAAAATTTGTGTCTGAGGAATGTCTTAGAGAGGTTATCTGGTTGGGGAAAACTTTTTATATTGTGATTGGCTGAACAGGCTGTCATCTTGAAAGTAGAGTCGGGAGCATTCGGGGGGACTTCGGAGGAGCATGGCTAGGTAAGCGTAGGCTTTTGTATTTTCAATACACTTGCAAACATATACATTAAAAAGTTTCCTTAACCGCACAACCCCTTTAAGGGCGGCACATGGCTCCATCCCAATACTCTCTGCTCCACGCTCCTCTACTTCACGCTGATCCCGGGTCTGCTCTAGGGATGAGCGAACCGGCTGAGGTTTGGGTTCGTATGAACCTGAACTATTAGCTTCTGATTCCCGCTGTCTGCCCGCTCCGCGGAGAGGGTGGATACAGCCTGAGGACCACCTGGAAAACTGGGATACAGCCTATGGCTATAGCTGTATCCCAGTTTTACAGGCGGTCCTCAAAGTTGTAACCACCCTCTCCACAGAGCGGGCAGACAGCAGGAATCAGAAGCCGAGAGTTCAGGTTCATACGGACCCAAACCTCAGCCGGTTCCCTCATCCTTAGTCTGCTTCTGTCGTTCTCACTCTTTCCAACCTCTGCTGCTTCATTCCGGCCGCCTCTTCTGTCCACTAGGATGCACACACAGCCGCTTACCAATGATTTAAAGGGGCAGCATGTCTCCATCTATTTCTGCCTTCTACCAGTCTTGTTCCAACTGCACCTTTTAAGGTCACTCAGCCTGTTTCTCCTTGCCTGAATGTTGGATCCTGAGCGTTCCTACCGAAGGTGTTCCTGTGATCCGCTGATGTTCTGTGAATCTGGTACCTGTGCCTGTTTCTCAGATTATGCCTTGTGTGTACCATTTGCCTCTCCCACCGCCAACTTAGATTGTTTGAACTGCTTCTGCACTGTCTGGTGCTTGGGGACCAGCTTCTACCCACACCAGGACCACACTTGCGGAGCAACTATGGGCCCTCTATCCGCAGAAGTCCAGCTTCAGCATCCTGGGGTAGGATAAAGGGTGAAGACCTAGATAGTACTTTGACTCCACTCCCTGGTTTGGCCCAAAGCCAGACCACATGTGGGGCCACATCCATTGCCTGTTATGTCATACTGTTCCTGGTTTGACTCCTGATAAGTCTCGACCTTTACCTTGCCTTGTTTCTGTATATTGCCTCTTAAATTGTTTGGCACTTGTTCTCCTCCTGGCTCTAACCCTTAGCTTTATATCTGAATACTATTTCATCCTCTAGCCTACATTCAGATTTTTCTCTTGGTGATTGCTCTTGGCTCCTTTCCTGACCATGCCACTACTCTATCAATGCTACTGCCATCAATCCATGACTACCGTGAACTACACCCGGGGAATCTTCCTGCAGCAAAGTACACGCCTACTTGTAAGGAATCAGGCCGAAGACGGAGTATCCCATAGACTCTACATGCCAGCGTAGCCAGCACTAAATGGATTACAGCTTAGAGGATGTTCGGCTCAGTACATGACTGTAACAGTCACATTATGGATCAAGCTCTGACCTGTAAGTCAGTACAACAATATGGGAAGAACAATGCTGAAAACAAACCAGTTTCTGTGAGCAATTATAAAAATAAGAATAGCTTTGGTGTGGCTCATAGGTAGGCAGTAAAAAATCAAGAACCCTACATCATGGGAGGAAATAATAAAACAGAGTGAATTCATGTAGACATAATGGGAAATGGCTAAAATAATCAAACCTGTTTACAACAACATTAATTACAAAGTACAGTATTTCAGGCTTTATGGGACATACGCTGTAGAATATACAGATGATCACACAGGAAGCACAGTGACTCACGCACGGGGAGTAGTTAGTACTGTTGCCTTGCAGCTCTGGATCCCTGGGTTTGACTCCAATCATCTATATAAAATTTTTAGATTCTCTTTCTGTTACAGCACCTCAGAATATGTTGGTGTAAGATAAACAATTGGAAATACCATATTTTTCGCTTTATAAGATGCACCTAGGTTTCAGAGGAGGAAAAAAAAATTGAACCAAAAAGGGGCATAATGTTGGCATTGTTTGGTAACGGTCCTTTAACTTTTTAAGATGTTATAGAGCTTAAAGGTTTAGAAGCAGATTCTTCACAAATTTCACGTACAGTAAGGCCTCATTCCCACGCCAGTATTTTTCATCAGTATTTGCTGATCAGCAAGTACTGAATCCTTTGCAACCCGTTAATTTCTGTGGTGCTATTCATACATCCTATAAATTTGCGGATCCGGTCCGCAGTTGCGGTACGAGTGGTCCCATAGAGTCTATGTAAGCCTCCGCATTTTGCAGAGGACACCTAAGAACTCTTCAAAACAATCTGCAATTCTGTGAAATCACCCTTTAAACTCCTCCTGGCTGGTGACATCATTTTAAGCCACTTCCCTTTTTTTTTTTTTTGCGGATCTGCAAAATACGGAGCACAATATGGATGCACTATGGAAGATATTTTGCAGATTGCGGAGGAAAAAATCACCAATTTCATTCTTGAAAATACACTGACGTGTGAATGTAGCCTAACAGCGCGAAGATCAGGTACACTAATGGATGACAATCAGGGACAGCATCGGGACAGGGAGGATATTCAGGGTAGAAAGGGGTTAATTTGTCTTGGTACAGTTTACAATGCCATATGTTCCTTTTAAAGCACTTTGAATCATTGGTGGTTGATGTAGGTTCTGGCCCTTTAACCCTCTCCCTGCTGCTGTCCAGCACTGAAATCCATGGCCCTTAAGACGTTGCAGGGATGCCTACACCACAAAGAAATCAGCACTTGTGACACATCTGGATCAGCCCTAGCAAGGTCACAATGGCCTACATTTTCAGAAAGGTTAAAGCTGCAAATGCTGTCCTCTTTCTCAGTGGCGTTGGCATAGTGAGGTCGCTGGTGCCACGGAGATGGAGGACAGTTTTTGTAGCGTATCTGCGATGAGACCCACTCCTCTGAGAAGAGAGGAGTGGGTCTCATCGCTAGATGCCAACAGGGGATTAAACAACTGGAGACACCTTTATAGCTTCAGAGTCACTATCAAAACCCCCTCCAGCTGTTCAACCCTCTCCCTGCCAGCGTCCATTGATGCCGGACGCTTCATTTTCGTTTTATAAGACGCACTAACTTTTCCCTCCCAAAAAATATGGTAATTCTCATTAATTTCTGTAATGTTTTTTTAAAGTATATGATGTTTTCTATTATTACCTTCCCCTCTTTCCTAGCTGCTTAAAGCATTTATTTTTAAGTAGCCCTCATAAAATAGGAACAGCTATGGGTGCAGTGTAGTAGCAATAAATCACGCATCTGTTTCATCCATGTGTAACCAAACACCTCCCGAGAATGAGCCTATTCTAATGCGATTATCTGTCACAAGACGTCTTCCTCATTCTCCCGTGTTTATCTTGTTTTTGAAGCTATCTTACAGCCACTCTTCCCATCCCTGGAGGTTTTGTACATTTTTTATGCTGTGATATTTTGTTATTTTATGTCTGAGCTTTTGTAAGTGCTACATAAATAAAGGGCAGGTGTTAGCCGTAATCCATTTCACACTGACTAGACTGAGGTGTGAAGACTAAGGGATCCCCTGGTCTTCACCCTTAACACAAAAACATGTACATTGAGGGACGAGGTGCCTTTTGTGTACGTACATGATTTAGTTAAGCTGTAAATGTAAAAAAAAAATAAAAACATGTGCTGAAGGATTAATTTGTACTGGTGTCACCACATCTATCTAATGTCTTAAAGAATCCTGGCACTCACCAAAATCGATTCATGCTTATTTATTTGATGTATTAAATGACAGGTTACAAGGACAAACTTCGTTCTTCTGGCTTTCATCAACTGAACAATAGTACAGTTGATGAAGGGCTGAAATGCGTCCATTTAACCTATTCGTGATTTACTACACCAAATAAATAGCATGAATCGATTTTGGTGAGTGCCTAGATACTTTACTAGTAGAGATGAATGAATATACATTAATAACAAAGCAAATCGCAATCTGCTCATTAGCTTACTGCCTTTTAACTCACTGCCGCTCTATGCCGCTCCTCCCTGGATGCTGGGAAAAGCTGGATCCAATACTGGAAAACTGGAAAATGTTTCCCAGGACTGGATCCAGCTTTTCCACAGTAAAAAGCTCTAATTCTGAAAATGATAACAATTGTTCATGAAGCAGAGATGTGTGCCTCCAGGGGGAAAAAATTGGTAATCCAATTTCCTCTTATGGACATAGCTATGTATCCAATTTTGCAGTCCATTCCTGCAGATGGGCATACAGTTATGTTCATTAGATGCACGGGACAGTTCCTGTGTCTGTGTTATTGTCAGTGGAAGCCAGCTATAATTTTGTGCCTCAAAAAGGCTTTTTATTTACATCAAGTAAGCAATCATACAGGAAGTACAAACCGTTTTATGTACCATTAAGTAATACAAACATGGAAAGAAAACTACAAGATGTCATATTATCAAACAAAAATAAAGAGGTCTATACCAAAGAAGAAGAACTTTCAGTCCTTTAAGCTGTTTCAAAACTACAATTCCAGTCATGCCTGGACAGCTGTAACCCTGCTGAACAAGACGTCCTGTTCGCTCCTCTACTGTGCTCCAGACTTGTCCTGGGGCTGCTCGTGTAGCGTTCTCTTTTACTTTCTGCTGCAGTGACACCTTTGGCCACTAGGGTGTGCATGCAGCCAACTGCTCTGGATTTATAGATGCAAGCTGTCCCCACCCATAATTTCCATCTGCCAATCCAGAGCCACCTGCACCTATTTAAACCAGCTCCACCTACTGCTTTCTGCCTGAGCATTGTTGCAATTATGAATTCTAAGTGAAGGTGCATTTCTGTGATCCTGACGATTCTCAATGTATGACTCATGCCTGTTCTTCAGCTTACGCTTCCTGCCTGACACTCGACTGTACTGTTTGCCACTCCTGTTTTCGTCCCTGCTTTTGAAGCTCCCTGACCTTTCGCTTGTCTGACTACAATACCCGTCTCATCCCTGGTACTGCCCTGACTCTCCTGCTGATGACCTGGCCTGCTGACCACTTATACTCGACCTATCCCCTGGTGCCTTTCACTGACTTTGGTTCTTGGGAACCAGCTGCTGCTCACGTCGGGACCACACTTGTGGAGTGACCTGGTGTCCCCTAGCCGCAGAGGTCCAACTTCCGCATCCTGGAGCAGGATAAAAGGTGAAGACTTGAGGGTCTTCTGTTAAAATATCATGAGCTTGGGAAACCACTCTGACACTTTTCAAGAGAGAATAAAAGCATTTATCTACGTTCTGGAAACACAAATGGATATATCAAAGTATCTTGTGTCTCCTTGACCTAACACATGTCAGCAGTTTGGAACGTGAATTGCATCTGACAGATTCCCTTTAAGAGCGCCCACCTGTCTAATATAGCAGGTTTTCAACCATTTCACAAACGGCTCCATTTTAGCCCTTGTGGACAGTAATACATGGGCTCTTGCCAGTTTCAAGCACAAGCTACGGGGGGTCTATAAGCTAGCTGGGCCCTCAGAGTCCTCTGCCACAGAGGGTAAATGGAGCCATCATGGAGAACAATGACCAGGGAGAGGTGGAGGGTGTCTGTACTTGCAAGGCCTTCCCTGCAATCTGAGCAGCTGCCATGTCCTTACATACACAATGAACCGAAACAGTCTCAATCTCAATTGGGTCCATGACATGAAATTCCCTCACATCTCCTAGGCTTACGGGCCCACAAACTGGATGCATACAGGATCCAGCTATATCCTCCCTATCCTAAAGCAGATAGACAGTTTCATCCTAAATGAGGCCACCTCCATACAGTCGTTGGGGAACGCAGATTAATCAATCAGTGAGCTAAGAAGAGCCTCACATTGAAACTGATATTTGTTATAGCTATTATGTCATTTTATATCTTTCAGATCTACGGTGGTCATATACCTTAATGTTGGCAGAGTGCCGCAAGGAATACCATGTTCATGTGCACGGGACATGGAGAAAATTTCCATACATAAGATTTCATTACACTATGAGACCTATAATAAGTTATGATTGTTATTCAAATTTAGAAGAACTGGACAATACCTTTAAAGTTATCGCCTTAATTCTGTGGTCATTTGGCGACCTCAGGTTAACAACATTAATATCCTAATATTCTGCTTGATTCCTAATGCTGCGTTTACACGAAACGATAATTCGCCCGATCGTACGATTAATGATGTCGGAGTAACAATTTTTTTTTTCATAACGATCAGCGTTTAGACGGTACGCTATATCGTACAGAAAATTTGTTTTGCGATTGCTTAAGCCTATCTCACACATTGGTTAAATCGGCAAACAACTGCAAATTTCTTTGCGAACGACCAACGACGATTTGAGAAGTTGTTGAAAGAGCAAAATGAACGATTTCTCGCTCGTCGTTTGATCATTCGCAGCGTTTACACGTACCATTATCGTTTGAAGTTGATCGTTATCGTGCAAATTCGCACGATAATCGTTCCGTGTAAACGCAGCATTAGGACCAGTTATCTAGGAGGGACCTTTACAACAGTTGCTCTTTCAGTCTAACAAACAGCTTCGACCAGCATCTTTGTTCTTGAGATTATGTATGTTCCATCTGATTAGTGACATTGTTATTCTGTTATTCTTTTAAGCTTAGTTTACATTACGTTTTTGCAATCCGTTTATTTGGAAAAAACGGATGCATGTGTGCCTCGGTTTTGATCCATTTATCCATTGAAATCCATTATGAAAAAAAAAAACAGATCAAAACGGATCAGTTTTTTTTAACGGACACAAAAATGTTAAAAAAACTGGGTTTTTTTCTGTTTAAAAAATATGAGTTTTTTTTATAATGGCATTCAGTGGAAAAACGGATCAAAACGGATGTACACACATGCATCTGTTTTTTCCATCCGTTTTTCATCTGTTTTTTCCATACGTTTTTCATCTGTTTTTTCCAAAAAAAACGGATTGCAAAAACATAGTGTGAACCCAGCCTTAGTTTATTCATATATGTGCTCTGTCCTCCCATCTACCTGTAATGGATTCATTGCTGTCCAAGAGGTATATGTATTTACTGCCTGCTACCCTGTAATTTTCAAAGAAGATCATAGGGCAGACAATCTGCATAGGTTTAGTGTGTCTCAGGAACCTTTTGGCAAAAAAAGAACTGCTTACCTATTTATTTCTGTTGCTTATATAGCTCTAATGTATTCTGCAGTGTACAGAGATCATCTTCTACTGTCCTCAGAAAAATACACCTGGAACAATTTTATAAAAGTCAATAAAAAATAAATCTATAAGGCAACAAGGCTAACCATGGACCCACAATGTTGTCCCTTGTAATGTGTTAAGGCTCAGATTTATGGGATTGACTGGACAACAGATACACTATATAGAGGGAGATTTATCAAACATGGTGTAAAGTGAAACTGTCTCAGTTGCCCCTAGAATCCAATCAGATTCCACTTTTCATTTGCCAAAGAGTCTGTGAGGAATGAAAGGTGGAATCTGATTGGTTGCTAGGGGCAACTGAGCCAGTTTCACTTTACACCATGTTTGATAAATCTCCCCCTATGTTCATTAATTTACCATAACCCTGGATCTTGCAATATTTTTATGTAAAACAGTTCAACATGTTGGGGGTTAAATATGCTAAAACAGTCTGCAATAATTGATTGGAAAACTATATTCATATGGGGCTGGGTCTCCTGGAAAACATTTGTAATTTTTAGGAATTTAATTTTAAGGGATACTCCAATTTTTCATATGAACTGGTGATAGAAAGTTACACAGATTTGTAAATTACTTCTATTGAAAATTCCAAAGTCTACCAGTACTTATCAGATGCTGTATGTCCTGCAGGAAGTGGTGTTTTTTTTTCAGTATGACTCTCTGCTGCCACCTCTGTCCATAACAGGAACTGTCCAGAGCAGTAGTAAATCCCCATAGAACACCTTTCCTTGTTTGGACAGTTCCTGTCTCTGCTGGACAGAGGTGGCAGCAGAGAGCACCGGGTCATACTGCAAAGAAAACACCACTTCCTGCAGGATATACAGCAGCTGATAAGTACCAGAAGATTAGAGATTTTGAAATGGAAGTAAATTACAAATCTATATAACTTTCTAAAACCAGTGGATTTGAAAGAAAAACTCTTTCATGTACCCTTTTAAATGCTATAATCTTGTCCGCCTACATCTACTACTAAGGCAAGTTTACTGAAGTCAACCCAGAGAAACAAAACTCAATTGTGCTGCACAAAGGTTCACATAGTCAATATCAGGCCGAAAAAGTCTCCCTTCCAACCATCTACTGAAGCCTAATGAAACATCAACCCAAGTTAAAATTAGGCAACATTTGCTACATGAAATAGTAATGGAACAATACATTGTTATAGTTACAGTCAGTCTAGTGGTAATAATACTGCTGCATGTGCAACTTTACCTTCTTCCCTCCATATTTTCTGCAGTGCTCATGATCAGAGAAGAGCACAGATCTGCTGGGAGGGAAAGATTCCACCTTACTGCATTGTATTTTCTTAAACAGCTCAGATAGTATGAGATAGTATGTTTCCAATGAAAATATTTTTATTTGCTTTTGTAATTTATAGCCAGGCTTTGTTGCATAACATTAACCCCTTCCGTACAAATTTCCGTACATTCTTTCAGCTACAGAGCCATGTGAAGACTTGATTTTGTGTAGTTGCAATTGCACTTGGGTTATGACGCCTATATTTTAACAAGAAATGTACTGCTAAAATAAAAAAATAAAATAAAATAAAATTCTGCAACTTTTGCTCTGTGTGCATGTAGCCTTATTTCGGCCGAACCCTACAGCTGCTATGGAGCCCACCAGATCAGGGGTCCCCTTTGCCTTCTTTTACAATACACTGGGCCCCCTGAGCTGTCATTGCTGCACCAGGTCGCCGTTCTGCAAATATCCCTTTAACTGAGAGCGAGAGAGAGGGGGAAATAAAACATGGGTGCACCCTCTCTCTCTCTGTCCCGGTCACTGAGAAGAAGCCCTGACAGGAGACTCCTCTCCTGCAGCAGCTAGAGGCCGCTCTCCTGTCTGGCCTGTCAGCTGCCTGCACGGAGGAGCGTGATATCCTCCGACCCCCAGCCCTCTCCTGCCGGACCTCAGGCATGACAGCTCCTTCCCCCTTCGGTAAGTATACACTGTCACCTATAAGGTGTGTGTGGTTGGGGAGGGGGGATGTTGTATGGTGGCTGCTATCTTGCATAAGTGGGGGGGGGGGGGACTAAAACTCTCAGTGTGGTCTGTCTGCTGTCTGTGCCCCCATCCTCCTCACAGACTAAATAGAGACACAGATTGATCACACTGGGAGTTGTAGTCCCACACTGTCACTATACAAAGCTACCCTGTGACTGCAGCTCCTGTAGGACTGCATTATAGTCACCCTACATACAATCATGGAATAATTTGAATTGTCCCATTTTTCCATTTTTCCTTGCAGTGCCAGAAAGGATATATTCATGCAGTACTATATATATATATATATATATATATATATATATATATATATACACACACACACACACGTCAGTACTAGACAGGATATATACATGCAGTACCGGGCTGGATCTATCTATCTATCAACATATACACACACGTGCAGTGCCAGAAAGGATATATAGTGCAGTACCAGGCTGTTATCCAGCATAGTATGGTGCTATTGTTCAGGTCTGGTATAGTGGTGTTACCTAGTCACAGTATGGCGGTATTGGTCAGGTCTGGTATGGCAGTGTTATCCAATCACAGTATGGTGGTATTAGTCAGGTCTGGTGTGGTGCTGTTACCCAGTCACAGTATGGCGGTATTGGTCAGGTCTGGTATAGAGGTGTTACCCAGTCACAGTATGGCGGTATTGGTCAGGTCTGGTATAGCGGTGTTACCTAGTCACAGTATGGTGGTATTGGTCAGGTCTGGTATAGTGGTGTTACCCAGTCACAGTATGGCGGTATTGGTCAGGTCTGGTATGGCAGTGTTACCCAGTCACAGTATGGTGGTATTGGTCAGGTCTGGTATGGTGCTGTTATACAGTCACAGTATGGCTGTATTGTTCAGGTCTGGTATGGTGCTGTTACCTAGTCACAGTATGGTGGTATTGGTCAGGTCTGGTATGGTATTGTTACCCAGTCACAGTGTGGCGGTATTGGTCAGGTCTGGTATGGTGCTGTTACCCAGTCACAGTATGGTGGTATTGGTCAGGTCTGGTATGGTGCTGTTATACAGTCACAGTATGGCGGTATTGTTAAGTTCTGTTATGGCGGTATTGTTCAGGTGTGGTATGGTGCTGTTACCTAGTCACAGTATGGTGGTATTGGTCAGGTCTGATATGATGGTGTTACCTAGTCACAGTATGGTGGTATTGGTCAGGTCTGGTATGGTATTGTTACCCAGTCACAGTGTGGCGGTATTGGTCAGGTCTGGTATGGTGCTGTTACCCAGTCACATTATGGTGGTATTGGTCAGGTCTGGTATGGTGCTGTTATACAGTCACAGTATGGTGGTATTGGTCAGGTCTGGTATGGTGCTGTTACCCAGTCACAGTATGGTGGTATTCGTCAGGTCTGGTATGGTGCTGTTATACAGTCACAGTATGGTGGTATTGGTCAGGTCTGGTATGGTGCTATTATACAGTCACAGTATGGCGGTATTGTTCAGTTCTGTTATGGCGGTATTGTTCAGGTCTGGTATGGTGGTATTATCTAGTCACAGTATGGCGGTATTGGTCAGGTCTGGTATGGTGGTATTATCTAGTCACAGTATGGCGGTATTGTTCAGGTCTGGTATGGTGTTATTATCCAGTCACAGTATGGTGGTATTGGTCAGGTCTGGTGTGGCGGTGTTATCCAGTCACACTATGGTGGTATTTGTCAGGTCTGGTATGGTGGTGTTATCCAGTCACAGTGTGGCGGTGTGTGCATGTAGCCTTATTTCGGCCGAACCCTACAGCTGCTATGGAGCCCACCAGATTAGGGGTCCCCTTTGCCTTCTTTTACAATACACTGGGCCCCCTGAGCTGTCATTGCTGCACCAGGTCGCCGTTCTGCAAATATCCCTTTAACTGAGAGCGAGAGAGAGGGGGAAATAAAACATGGGTGCACCCTCTCTCTCTCTGTCCCGGTCACTGAGAAGAAGCCCTGACAGGAGACTCCTCTCCTGCAGCAGCTAGAGGCCGCTCTCCTGTCTGGCCTGTCAGCTGCCTGCACGGAGGAGCGTGATATCCTCCGACCCCCAGCCCTCTCCTGCCGGACCTCAGGCATGACAGCTCCTTCCCCCTTCGGTAAGTATACACTGTCACCTATAAGGTGTGTGTGGTTGGGGAGGGGGGATGTTGTATGGTGGCTGCTATCTTGCATAAGTGGGGGGGGGGGGGGGACTAAAACTCTCAGTGTGGTCTGTCTGCTGTCTGTGCCCCCATCCTCCTCACAGACTAAATAGAGACACAGATTGATCACACTGGGAGTTGTAGTCCCACACTGTCACTATACAAAGCTACCCTGTGACTGCAGCTCCTGTAGGACTGCATTATAGTCACCCTACATACAATCATGGAATAATTTGAATTGTCCCATTTTTCCATTTTTCCTTGCAGTGCCAGAAAGGATATATTCATGCAGTACTATATATATATATATATATATATATATATATATACACACACACACACACGTCAGTACTAGACAGGATATATACATGCAGTACCGGGCTGGATCTATCTATCTATCAACATATACACACACGTGCAGTGCCAGAAAGGATATATAGTGCAGTACCAGGCTGTTATCCAGCATAGTATGGTGCTATTGTTCAGGTCTGGTACGGTGCTGTTACCTAGTCACAGTATGGCGGTATTGGTCAGGTCTGGTATGGCAGTGTTATCCAATCACAGTATGGTGGTATTAGTCAGGTCTGGTGTGGTGCTGTTACCCAGTCACAGTATGGCGGTATTGGTCAGGTCTGGTATAGCGGTGTTACCCAGTCACAGTATGGCGGTATTGGTCAGGTCTGGTATAGCGGTGTTACCTAGTCACAGTATGGTGGTATTGGTCAGGTCTGGTATAGTGGTGTTACCCAGTCACAGTATGGCGGTATTGGTCAGGTCTGGTATGGCAGTGTTACCCAGTCACAGTATGGTGGTATTGGTCAGGTCTGGTATGGTGCTGTTATACAGTCACAGTATGGCTGTATTGTTCAGGTCTGGTATGGTGCTGTTACCTAGTCACAGTATGGTGGTATTGGTCAGGTCTGGTATGGTATTGTTACCCAGTCACAGTGTGGCGGTATTGGTCAGGTCTGGTATGGTGCTGTTACCCAGTCACAGTATGGTGGTATTGGTCAGGTCTGGTATGGTGCTGTTATACAGTCACAGTATGGCGGTATTGTTCAGTTCTGTTATGGCGGTATTGTTCAGGTGTGGTATGGTGCTGTTACCTAGTCACAGTATGGTGGTATTGGTCAGGTCTGATATGATGGTGTTACCTAGTCACAGTATGGTGGTATTGGTCAGGTCTGGTATGGTATTGTTACCCAGTCACAGTGTGGCGGTATTGGTCAGGTCTGGTATGGTGCTGTTATACAGTCACAGTATGGTGGTATTGGTCAGGTCTGGTATGGTGCTGTTACCCAGTCACAGTATGGTGGTATTCGTCAGGTCTGGTATGGTGCTGTTATACAGTCACAGTATGGTGGTATTGGTCAGGTCTGGTATGGTGCTATTATACAGTCACAGTATGGCGGTATTGTTCAGTTCTGTTATGGCGGTATTGTTCAGGTCTGGTATGGTGGTATTATCTAGTCACAGTATGGCGGTATTGGTCAGGTCTGGTATGGTGGTATTATCTAGTCACAGTATGGCGGTATTGTTCAGGTCTGGTATGGTGTTATTATCCAGTCACAGTATGGTGGTATTGGTCAGGTCTGGTGTGGCGGTGTTATCCAGTCACACTATGGTGGTATTTGTCAGGTCTGGTATGGTGGTGTTATCCAGTCACAGTGTGGCGGTATTGGTCAGGTCTGGTATGGCGGTGTTATCCAGTCACTGTATGGTGGTATTGGTCAGGTCTGGTATGGTGGTATTATCCAGTCACAGTATGGCGGTATTGTTCATTAGGTCTGGTATGGCTGTATATGTTAACTGTACATTATCTGAAGCTTTTACCTACCAATCCTATGGCAAGAATCGCTACAGACAATATGTAGATCATTTAGTGTGCAAACGTGTTTATATATTTTAAGCATTTAAAAACCATGTAGAAAAAGAAAGATTGAGCCAATGTATGTGGCCGAAACCACACGTCCATTTCTTCCCCAGTAGCCAGGAAGTGGGGGCCCCCCTTGGAAAGTTCGCTATGGGGCCCAGCCATTTCTAGTTACGCCCCTGACTCCTGATGAGCATTTGCAGTTAGGTGGTTATGACTAGACTTGACAGCTTAGTGGTCAGTCAGGAAGGGGAGGGGCCCAATCAAAAGTTTGCTATGGGGCCCAGCCATTTCTACCACAGCGAGATCACTCTTTCTGCAGCTTACCCTTCCCCATAGGGAACACAGGAACGCTGTGTATGGCGAGGACAGGCAGGCGAAAGATAGAATTGATGGCCGGACAATGATTCTGCCATCAGTTATTTATTGTTCACTGATCTGCTAGCAGAGTTTGGCTGAGCTGGACTCTATTAAAAGAGTCACTTCAGCAGGTAGAAGAGTATAGGCCCCCATATTGCAGAAGTGAACAATCAACCCCCCCCCCCCCTCCATCATGTTGCAGTGTGGCACCTGTCATTTGGACATTTAAATACCACGATCGATATTGGTCATGACATTTAGATAGTTTAATGATTGACATTGGCAAGATCACTGGTGTCAGTCATTAGCAGCGGTTGTCTACTGCATATAGCATCAGACACCTGCTGTGGGCAGAGCACACTCACTGCCCACTCCATATACCCCTTCCCTGCCTAGCCTGTGAATTAATGTAGGGCAGTCGGAAAATGGTTAACATTGCTTTTCTTGAGACTTTACTGCTCTTGTAACATAGACTAAACAGTGCTTATGAATTTTGCACTTGTAAGTACTAAGACTAAGACATGCTATGGTTATGTTCCCACTACAGGAATATGATTCTTATTAGCGGCCGTCTATATTATGTTCCTCTATGTTCCTGAAGTGGTAACAAAGCTTATAGTTGCATTTTACTGGCCACATTACAACCACAATACTTGCAACCTTGAAGTTCACACATTGAAACTTATATTGTCATAAATCTCTCTGGTGATTTAAGTGTGTTCCAGCAGAATAGTGTATAGGGGTGTAGATGTTGCTGCTGTAACATGGCCGCAGCTTTAACCAGATTTAAAGCATCCTCTGTTAACTATGCTTAAGCCCCTATTAGGGTGGTATTACATGGGACAATTATCGTTTGAAAAATCGTATTTGAACAATAATCGTTTTGTGTAATAGCAGGCAATGATCAAATGATCTACGAAAAAACGTTGATCGTTTGATAGAATCTGGACCTACTTTCATGGTTGATTGTTCACAAATCGTTCAAACATTGTTCGGTGTAATAACACGTTGTTCAGTCCATCCCTGGTCTATCAGCCAGGAGAGGACAAGCGCAAGAATAACCGTAACGATCATCGTCCTGTGTAAAAAGGTGAACGATTTAAGATCGTTTGTCATAGCGGTCGTTTGAAATCGTTTATCGTTAATTGCCAACAGCAAGCAGGTAAGTGTCAGGGGAGGGAACAATAGTTTTTTTTTTTCCCCAAATGATCTGTCTGGGGAGCACATAGGAGATAGTGGCGGTCTGCAACCTCCACTCCTATTGGGCGGAGCGACGGCAGGAGATCTTTGCTCTCATGTTGAACATGTTGAAAGGCAATAAAAGACATCATTCATGTCAGCTGATCATTGCCTTTTATTACACAAAGCGATTACCGGCCGTAATGGCCGATAATCGGCCAAATACAGACGATACTTGCTTTGTGTAATAGGGCTTTTACACTGTTGTCGCAACACAACACAGTTGTCTGCTAGGGTGTCCAGGACATAACAAATGAACAATTCCTTTAATGTCTATTGTTACAATTACCACGCTAGTCCCTTCATCCGCCAGAACCTTTTTGACTTAGCTACTGTCCATCTTCTTCAGGTCTGTTACCAATAGAAATGATGGTTTCTACAAACATAGTCTGTGATTTTTAGTGTGCGCCTAGATAATACAGGTGCTTCAGTAAATTATCAGGGTCATGCATTCAATCTTTGAATATGAGTTACAATAAAACCACATTCCTGGCTCTCAAAGGAACAATAAATATGTCAAAATCCAGCAGAGGTGACTGATGTCAAACCACCCCCTTAGGGGACCTTGGAGACAGACAGTCAACAAGAGATTTCCTGAAGGTAAAGCTAATGAGGGACAAGAAGCCCTCCAGTGCTCTTGCTCCTTAGGTGATGATTGAATGGTGTAGGAGTCTTAGTCCTAATACTGGTTTTTCGAGTTCTTCTAGATCGTCACGTTTTTACAGGGTCTCTAGGTATTAGTTTGTTTTATGTGTTAATAAATTGATTACTGAAAGATAACAGTAGGTAATAGACTTGATATCATCACCAATATGAAGAGACCTTGGAAAGCAGCTACTATTATACTGTAGCTACACTCTTATTGGGCGGCCCATAGTTATATGGACCAGACTCTGTAATTTATCACATTCCAATAGATCCTTAAAACTATTAGTTTATAATCTACAGGTCACACAGGCTTAAAATCCCAGACGGCCTTTGTCAAAAATACTTTAGTCGGATTGTTTGGTGATGCACTTTGTAAAGTAAGTAGTTTTAAGTATAGCATCTTCTTCCGTTCTTCATATTATAACTTTACTTCTGAGAAGCTACAAAAGCATCTATATTCCTTGTAATTACTGAACTTAAAATTACTAAATGAATAACTATTCACCCCCAGCTACTATAAAATACCTAGGAAATCAATAAAACTGCCAACTGGTCAATGAACTAGTCAAAGGGACACCAGCTGTCATAAAAAAAATCAGCACAAATAAAAGCTTGACTGTAAACTTTGACATGATAGAATGAAATTAATTAAAAATACCTGAAGAAAATTTGGGGAACTGTAAGTCTGAGAAGATTATGCTTCCAGCAGGACAACAGCCTTAAAGGGGTTATCCAGCGTTTAATTTTCTTACATATGTTGCTGCCCTTTTGGTAAACATAATAAACATGTCATGCTTACCTCTTTACACTCCCCTGGTGTTCTGATGGGGCCGCTCCACAGTCTCCCGCTGACTACAGCACCATGGCAAGTGATTGGTAAGGTCGGTAGTCATTCATTTGTTTGTCTCAGAAGTAGCAGAGCTTTAGTCAGCGGGGGACACTGGAGAGGCCTCATCGGGTCATGGGGGGAGCGCGGAGAGGTAAGCATAACGTGTTTATTATGTTTACCAAAAGGGCAGCAATATATATATCACGTACCCAGCTTAGTGATTGCCCTCTCAACCAATCAGTAACTGGGGCAGGACACCTTCCCGGTCACTGACTGGCTGAATGGGCGATTGCTCAGCCACACTGTGACATTACAGCTGGACAGTCGGCGGCCGTCAATGGGACCAGCACCGCTGCAACGGAGGCATGAGGAAAGATGAGTTAATTGTTAATTATTTTTTCACCAACCCCTGCCTGCCTTTCTGTCTGTTTTTATTTTTGTGGGACTTCCTCTTTGAGTTTAGAGTACAGAGATATCTTCCAATCTAGACTCGTATTATGCTCCTCCTATATACTTTACTTAATGGTCTAATTAATGGTCATTTGAAAGATATTTTTTGAGACACTGTAGAGGTGTATAGTGGGCAAGACAACAGTACAACCGAACAGGTTTTCCTTTACCATGAGTGTAGTTGCCAAACTCATGACAAATTCAGGCTTTGTTACCAATACAGTTATAGACCTTATTAAAGGGGTTATCCAGCATAGAAAAAACATGGCCACTTTCTTCCAGAGACAGCACCAGTCTTGTCTCCACTTCAGGTGTGGTTTGCAACTAAGCAGGCCTGTATTTAGAGTTCATGCTGCCCTAGGCACTTTGCACGCCGAGGCGCCCCCCCCCCCCCCCCCCCCCGGCACTGGCTGGTTACATGCATGATATATACCCTTTGCCGCTCTGCTTGATGCCCGCTATTCTCATCAAACAGACGTGATGGAGGAAGGAAGGAGGCTGGGGACGTCTTAGTTTGTGGACCGCTTCTGTCCAGTGTGGGACTGGGGTACCTGGGGCCCACCAGAGGAAATAATCCTTGGGGCCCATCAATATAGAACCAGTGAGACACGACACGCTGACCCCGTCCTTTCCTGGATTCATCTGTATCTGTGACATATCCCTTTTTCAGTCGAACTAAAACTCTCAGAACCCCCTCTATTTATACAGCTCTCAGGGTATGCTGGGAGTTTTAGTCTCTGAGAGGACAACCCTGTAATAAATCACTGTGTGCAGAGTCTTCTGGTGGCTGCAATCTGTGGGTGACAACCATCAGCCCTGAAGGTCCAGCAATACATCTGTCTACACTGTACTACAACTCCCAGCATATCCTGAGGGCTGCAGACTGTCAGTACATGCTGGGAGTTGTAGTGTCTGCAGCAGTTGTAGTTGGGTCCTATACACTGGATGCTTTGTGGCATATAAGAATACATAGATCTGTGGGGGCTCAGTGCAGGGAAGTGACCCCAGAACATCACTTTTTGTTCTATCCCCTATTAGTGATGTTCTGGGGTCACGTCCCTGCACTGAGCCCCCACAGATCTATGTATTCTGATCTCCCACAAAGCATCCAGTGTATAATGCACCTAGGATCCAACTACAACAGCTGCAGGCACTACAACTCCCAGCATGTACTGACAGTCTGCAGCCCTCAGCATATGCTGGGAGTTGTAGTGCCTGCAGCTGTTGTAGTTGGGTCCTAGCTTAAAAGTTTGTGCTAGTGTACTGTAGTGACTGCAGGGCTGTGTCAGTACACTACCGCAAACAATACACTGACCCAATGGTACACAGGCTCTGCACACGATAGAAGTGATTACAGTGCAGTTACTAATGACTCACAGGTGACGTCTTCTCCGATTGGCGTCGCTCACTTTTTTGCTTTCTTCTCCATCTGGCGCAGCATCATGAAGACTTCTCCGACCAAAACTCGTCTGCAGGCGGGCAGCTGGGGTGACGGTGAGGGGGAGCAGCTAGGGGTGGCAGGGGGAGAGTCTAGGGAGGCAGAGGGAGAAGCTAGGGTGGCTGGGAGAAGATGGGGCAGCTGGGGTGGCAGGGGGAGAAGATGGGGGGCAGGGGGAGTAGCTGGGGTGGCAGGGGGAGCAGAAGGGGGGAGAGGCGGAGGAGAAGGGGGCAGGAGAAGATGGGGTGATAGGCAGGGCAAGAAGCTGGGGGGAAGGGAGAGCAGCTGGGGGGCAAGGGAGAAGCTGGGGTAGCAGGGGGAGCAGCAGTGGGACAGGCGGAGGAGCAGATGGGGGCAGGGGGAGAAGCTGGGGGGGCAGGGAGAGCAGATGGGGGTGCAGAGGGAGAGGCTGGGGGGTGCAGGAGGAGAAGCTAGGGGGTGCAGAAGGACAGGCTGGGGGGTGCTGGAGGAAGGGCGGGGGGGTGCTGGGGGAGAGGCTGTGGGGGTGCTGGGGGTTGCTAGGGGAGACACTGGGGGGTGCTGAGGGTGCAGGAGGAGAGGCTGGGGGGTGTAGGAGGAGAGACTGGGGGGGTGCTGGGGGAGAGACTGGGGGTGCAGAGGGAGAGGCTGGGGGGGTGCTGGGGGAGAGGCTGGGGGGTGCTGGTGGAGAGGCTGGGGGGTGCAAAGGGAGAGGCAGGTTGGGGGGGTGCTAGAGGAGAGGCTGGGGGTGCAGAGGGAGAGGCTGGGGGGTGCTGGGGGAGAGACTGGGGGGGTGCTGGTGAGAGGCTGGGGGGTGCAGAGGGAGAGGCTGGGGGGTGCAGAGGGAGAGGCAGGCTGGGGGGGTGCTAGAGGAGAGGCTGGGGGGTGCAGAGGGAGAGGCTGGGGGTGCTGGGGGAGAGACTGGGGGGGTGCTGGGGGAGAGACTGGGGGGGTGCTGGTGGAGAGACTGGGGAGGTGCTGGTGGAGAGACGGGGGGGGTGCAGAGGGAGAGGCAGGTTGGGGGGGTGCTAGAGGAGAGGCTGGGGGTGCAGAGGAAGAGGCTGGGGGGTGCTGGGGGAGAGACTGGGGGTGCTAGTCAGAGGCTGGGGGGTGCTGGTGGAGAGTCTGGGGGTGCAGAGGGAGAGGCAGGCTGGGGGGGTGCTGGTGGAGAGGCTGGGGGGGGTGGTGGTGAGATGCTGGGGGGGGGTGCAGAGGGAGAGGCAGGCTGGGGTGGCAGGGGGAGAAGATGGGGGGCAGGGGGAGTAGCTGGGGTGGCAGGGGGAGCAGAAGGGGGGAGAGGCGGAGGAGAAGGGGGCAGGAGAAGATGGGGTGATAGGCAGGGCAAGAAGCTGGGGGGAAGGGAGAGCAGCTGGGGGGCAAGGGAGAAGCTGGGGTGGCAGGGGGAGCAGAAGTGGGGACAGGCGGAGGAGAAGATGGGGCAGCTGGGGTGGCAGGGGGAGAAGATGGGGGGGCAGGGAGAGCAGATGGGGGTGCAGAGGGAGAGGCTGGGGGGTGCAGGAGGAGAAGCTAGGGGGTGCAGAAGGACAGGCTGGGGGGTGCTGGAGGAAGGGCGGGGGGGTGCTGGGGGAGAGGCTGTGGGGGTGCTGGGGGTTGCTAGGGGAGACACTGGGGGGTGCTGAGGGTGCAGGAGGAGAGGCTGGGGGGTGTAGGAGGAGAGACTGGGGGGGTGCTGGGGGAGAGACTGGGGGTGCAGAGGGAGAGGCTGGGGGGGTGCTGGGGGAGAGGCTGGGGGGTGCTGGTGGAGAGGCTGGGGGGTGCAAAGGGAGAGGCAGGTTGGGGGGGTGCTAGAGGAGAGGCTGGGGGTGCAGAGGGAGAGGCTGGGGGGTGCTGGGGGAGAGACTGGGGGGGTGCTGGTGAGAGGCTGGGGGGTGCAGAGGGAGAGGCTGGGGGGTGCAGAGGGAGAGGCAGGCTGGGGGGGTGCTAGAGGAGAGGCTGGGGGGTGCAGAGGGAGAGGCTGGGGGTGCTGGGGGAGAGACTGGGGGGGTGCTGGGGGAGAGACTGGGGGGGTGCTGGTGGAGAGACTGGGGAGGTGCTGGTGGAGAGACTGGGGGGGTGCAGAGGGAGAGGCAGGTTGGGGGGGTGCTAGAGGAGAGGCTGGGGGTGCAGAGGAAGAGGCTGGGGGGTGCTGGGGGAGAGACTGGGGGTGCTAGTTAGAGGCTGGGGGGTGCTGGTGGAGAGTCTGGGGGTGCAGAGGGAGAGGCAGGCTGGGGGGGTGCTGGTGGAGAGGCTGGGGGGGGGGGGGGTGCGGGTGAGATGCTGGGGGGGGTGCAGAGGGAGAGGCAGGCTGGGGGGGGTGCTGGTGAGAGGCTGGGGGGGTGCTGGGTGAGAGGCTGGGTGAGAGGCTGGGGGGGGGTGCTGGTGAGAGGCTGGGGGGGGTGCTGGGGGAAGGCTGGGGGGGTTCTAGGGGAGAGGCTGTGGGGATGCTGGGAGAGAGGCTGGGGAAGAGGGAGCGGCCGGGGAGCAGAGGCAGGTGAGGTAGGCCGGGGCCGGGTCCAGTGAGCTTCCGGTGGGCACACACTGCCTCTATCACAGGCCGGAAGCTCACAGCTGCAGCCCCGCGGTGTACGAACTTCTCTCCTGTTCGGCGCGATGACGTCACGTGCGTCGCTGCCAACCGGGAGAGAAGGACCGCAGGGCTGCAGCTGTGAGCTTCCGGCCTGTGATAGAGGCAGTGTGTGCCCACCGGAAGCTCACTGGAAGCTGCACAGCAACATCCCCCCCCCCCCGGGCGGCGGACTAGGCACCCGTGGTCCGGTGCCTACGGCGGCAGGGGAGATTTTTTTTTTTTTTTTTTTTTATAAAAAAATTTTTTTGTTTCCTGCGGGTGCCGCCCCCCGAAGGGCGCCGCCCTAGGCACCGGACCACGGGTGCCTAGTGGCAAATACGGCCCTGCAACTAAGGGGTTTGATCATTAGGAAAAATAGGCCTAAACTGATGCTTTTGATAACCTATTGCCATTGGTTGCAACTGTGGATGAGCAAATTACAGTATACTTGGTCGGCTTGTCAGCAGCTGCCTTTGAACTCTGTGCTGCTCCATGTCGCTTTGGATGCCTGGAAAAGCTGGATCCAGTCCTGGCAAACTGGGAAAAATTTCCGACCCCCTAACCTAGTAAAGCACTTCGCTAGTACTGTAAATTTGCTAATTCCTAGTTACGACTTATTAAAGTGAATGTAGCAGCAAGTTACAATTTTTCTTACATGGATAGAACGGCGCAGTCGCAGTCCTTTTTTGAACCGTGGCCTAGTTCCCACTTACGACGCCGTTCTATTCCTGGGCACCAACTGGGGCTGAAGCACTGGAGGCGCGTCGATCCACCCCTAGTGGGAGGAAACCCCCGCCCCTTTATGATGTGGCTCCATTGAAGATGCCCTTCCATATTAGGGTAGTATTAGACGGGCCGATGGGGGCCCGATAATAAATGTAAACGTGCACCGATCTGCTAGATCGGCGCTCTTTTACTGGGCCTATTACACGGCCCGATAAACGTTTAACAAGGTCTGCAGGGACATCGTTACCGATCTCCTTGCAGCCCTTGTTTAAACATTATACATTACCTGTCCAGGTTGCAGGACTCCACTTCCTCTGTGCTTCTCCCCGGGTCCGCGCGCTCTAGCTTCAGAGTAGCCTGTCTCAGCTGACAGGCCACTCAGCCAATCACTGGCCGCGGCGGTCATTGGCTGAGCGGCCTGTCAGCTGACAGGCCACTCTAAAGCTGGAGAGTGCGGGAAGAGGAAGAGGAACCCTGCAGCCTGGACAGGTAATGTATATTGTCAGTCGCCGGCCGCGCAGCGCTATTACACGTAGCGGTGCGCGGTCGTTGGCCGACAATTATAGGTCTGAACCTATATCAACGATCAGCTGACAACGATGTGTTTTTTTTTATTATTTATTTAAAAAAAAATGTGTAGGGTCCCCCCTATTTCCATAACCAGCCGGGTTAAAAACCAAGCAACAGCAGCCTGGTAACACCAGGGTGGGAAGCGCCATTGTTTTTGGCCCTCCCCAGCCTTAATATTTCCAGTCTGCTGCTGCCCAGTCCAGGAGCACCAATTTTGATGCTCCGGGACCACTGGCACCCGGCTCTTCCCAGTACCCCTGGTGTCATTGGGTACTGGGGTAATAACGGGGGGGTTAGTGTTAGCCATTTTATACCGGCTAACACTAGGCGCCGACTTAGTAATGGATTCCATCTATTAGACGGCTTCCACTACTAAGTCTATATAGTAAAGAAATAAAGACACGACACAAGTGAAAAATATTTTTTATTCAAATAAAAACACCCCCAAACCCCTTGTTAACCATTTTATTTAAAAAAAATCCCAACAAGCGCTGGTCATCGACATAGTCCATCGAATCCGCCGTAATCCACAGGATACCGATATCTGAAAAACAAAAAAGGAGAAACACACAAAAAACACACAAACAGGAGCACAACACCCATCATTGTGAGCGGTGTTGTGCACCTTACAGTATGCAGCATCTTTACAGATCGCTGTATACAGTGTGGCATCCAAGGGGTTAAGGGAGGATGCATTGCATCCCCCTTAACCCTTTGGGTGCCATACTGAACAATCTGGCCCCCAGGGGGTTAAGTAAGGGTCCCCACTTAACCCCTTGGGGACCAGACTGATGTCAGACTGCACCCACACCAGCAAAGAAGAGGTTAAGTGACCCCCCTTTCCTTGCTTGGATGGGTGTAGGGCAGGGGGGGGGAGAGCTTTCTACTCACCCTCCGATGTTTTCTATCTTCTCTCTTCTATCTTCTTTCTATCTTCTCTCTTCGCCGTTCCCCAGCACACTGAGCTTAGTGTGACAAGACCTGCTCTTTATATTTCCGCTCAGCCAATCAGCTGAGCGGACATATAAATCAAAATGTTTCTTCTAATGTTGCTATTGTGATAAAAAAAATAGCATCATTAGAAGAAACATTTACTATTTTAATTAAGATAAAGTATTAATTAGTACATTGAGCTGTATTACCGGCAATAGTTATTGCCGGCAATAATACAGCTTCCTGTAGTAGTTAAAATTTAATTAATAAAACACATTTTCATTCTAATAAAGTTATTTTCGTTGTTCAATAGCTTAATTAAAACAAATACATACTTTTGCAATTAAATAAATAAATATACATATTTTTTCATATATTAATTTTTTTTATTAACAGTATATTTAATTGCAAAAGCATGGATTCGTTTTAATTAAGCTATTGAACAACGAAAGTAACATTTTTAGAACTAAACGTTTTTTTTATTAATTAAATATTAAAGGAGTACAACGGCGCTAAACATTTATTCACAAAATAACACACATTACAAAGTTATTCAACTTTGTAATGCATGTAAGGTATGTGAATGGCCCCCTTCCCTGTGTTCCCCCCCCCCCCCACCCCGGAAGGGTAGTGCATTATACTCACCGCATTCATGTCGACCCCCGGCCGCCATCTTGTGACCATGACGACATCTTCGGGAGGCTGGCCGAACCGCTCCAGCCGTCCCTCATGCTGGGCCCCCCTCTGTCGTGTCATCAGCTGCTCAGCCGCGATTGGCTGAGCATAACTGTGCTCAGCCAATATATGTGGCATCTGCCCACATGGGAGATATTTTTGGAATTTTTAACTGCACGATATGTGAATAAAGAAGAATTTTGCAACGTATGGGTGAGTGCCCTCATCTCCTTTCTATTTACTTGGACTGTTTACGTATTTACCTAAATGTGAGGAGCACCCACATTGCACATTGGTCATAGTCCACATAGTATGTCCTTGCAACACGTCAAGCCTATGACAAGGAATAGTGCCGGTGATCTCTCTCTGTATACTTTATAATGTGTGTTATTTTGTGAATAAATGTTTAGCGCCGCACAACCCCTCTAACTATTAAAGGGATTGACATTATTGCCGGCAATTGCTAATTGCCGCTAATACCGATCCCTGTAATACTGCTTCTCTGCTTTCCCAGGGAGCATAAACTTTATTAAAACAGCTAAAAAAAAATTTGTTTAGCTGTTTTAGTAAATTTAATTTAGATTAGAATATTTGATCACATATTCGATCAAACTCAAATCTTTGGAATAGTGCAGTATTAGATCGAATAGCTATTCGATTGAATACTATTCGCTCATCTTTAGTGATTTATACATGTTGCCAATTTTTTGGCGACTACAGTATTAACCACTGCATACCAGGGACATTGCACAAGGGCTACCATTTTGGAGATTCTTTGACCCAGTCATTTAACCATCAAAATGTGACCTTTGACAAAGTCACTTGGATTATTACAACTGCAATTTTTCTGATTCCAACATATCAACTTCAAGAACTGAGTGTTCACTTACTGTCTAATATATTTTACTCCTTGACAGATACAATGTCTTGGAGATAATCAGTGTTATTTACTTCACATGCCATTGGATGTAATGTTATGGCAAAAAAAAAAAAGAAAAAAAACATCAATTTTTTTTTTAGCAAAATGTGTCAAACTTGCAGAGAATGTAAGTGGAGGGAAAAAGCATTATATGTGCATTTCCCATAATAGGTGTCTATTGAGAATTTATATAACTTTAATGTTGCAATATCATACAGTACCTTAATTTAGCTTTGGCCTGGACTTCCCCTTTAAAGTTTGCAGAGTAAACTATGTAACAGAGTTTGACCTTCTCTGTGTAGCCTTTTTGTCTATATGCATACAAACCAGATTTCAATATTTTATTTAGTGTATTTACATACAAACAAATGTGGTTTGTTATGTTATGTGTTAAAAATATCTATAGGAAATTCGGAAATAAACTGAGTTTTAATGTATTTTTCAAAGTGTTCTATTTAATGTAAGGGTCCTATTCCATGGGCCCAATTCCAAGGGGGGCCCAATCAATAATGTAAACGAGCGCTGATCTGCTAGATCGGCGCTCGTTTACTAGGCCTATTACACGGCACGATAATTGTTTAGCGAGGGCTGCAGGGACATTGTTACCGATGTCCTTCCAGCCCTTGTTTAAACACCATACTTTACCTAAGCATGTTACAGGGCTCCTTCTGCACTCCTTTTGCCTCCCGGTCCCGTGCACAGCAGCAGCTTCGGTGCAGCCTGTCTGAGCTGACAGACCGCTCAGCCAATCACTCGCCGCGGTGGTCCTGGCCAGTGATTGGCTGAGCGGTCTGTCAGCTAAGACAGGCCGCACCGAAGCTGCTGCTGAGCACGGGACCGGGAGGCAGAAGGAGCGCAGGAGGAGCCCTGTAACATGCTTAGGTAAAGTATGGTACTTGTGAAATCGTCGGTCACCATGTAACGATGCACGGTCGGTGCCCGATGATTTTACCTTTGAACCTAAATAAACGGGTTATAATCCACGGAGTTATAATCGTCTGAATCGGGCCGTTTCGCCCGATTATCGCTCTGTGGAATAGAACCCTTACTGGCAGCCTACCCATAGACGGAAGAGTTAGGGTCCTATTACACAGAGCAATTTTTAACGATCAATGACTAACAATAAACGATTGCAAACAAGATTGTTTATCGTTAACCTGAAATCATTCACCATGTTACACAGAACGATGGTCGTTAGTTACTATTGTTACTATGATCGTTTACTCCTGATCCCAGCAAAACAATGGACAATGTGCAATTACACTGAACAATTAGTGAAAAAATGCGGAACTTGAGTGAACAAATGTGGAATTACAGCAAACGATTAGCGAACGATTAACAATAATTTTAGGTTCAGCTCTAAATCAAAGATCAACAACGTACGAACGATTTTTCGATCGTTTCCTGCAATTACACAGAATGATTATTGTTTAGATTCAAACTATAGCGATTTTTTGCACGATAATTGTCCCTTGTAATAGTTGTTTCAATGCACTATTATTTTGCTGCATACAGAAACATAGCCAACCATGTGTTTTTTTTGTATACAGCAAAATAAGACAAACAAACAAACATATGTTTTAATAAATTTTTCTTTGTGATGTAAGTCAATGAAAAATAGATCCTGCTGTAAGGCAGATAGTAGCATCTGTTTTGGTATCCATTCTTGTATACATTTATTTCTTTTGAATAGTATAAGGCTAGGACCACACACTAAAATAAAAGCTTAATACGACTGTAATTTGGATTGAATGTGATGTGTGATGAATTTTTTATTTTTTTTTTTGCAAAAGGAGGATGTATATAATAGTTGTAATCAATTATGTCTGTTGTTCTATGTGCTGTGTGCATTGCCGGACAATTTTCCATTGATTTTAATAAAGCGCATTATTATATTGAAAATTACAGCCATTTTTATGGTATATGAACATAGCCTAAAATGTTTACATTAAACATACTCAAAACTGCAGTGCTAACCCAGCCTTCGTAGATAGATAGATATAAATTTCTAATCAGATTCTTTACAATATCCTAACTGCTCCTAAGACTGCTTAAGAAAATACAAGCAGAATTCCTAAATTCTGACAAAATGGCAAAATCTGCTGCAATGATCCTGAAGTAAAACAAATGAGTGTTAAACAATGCAGACACTGTAGACTTTTGCCATGTCTTCCCAGACCCCCTAGGGCTGCATCCAACTTCTTCAGCCACCGGTAATCAAATGCCGAACAATTGGACTTGAGCATACTCGGGTTGCACTCATCTCCACTCAGAGATGATCAAAAGAAATGCGAAGCCCCAGAGCAAAAATTTAGGTGTTACAGCAAAGGGTCTGAAAGTTTTTAAAGGGTGTGTCCATGCAGAATCTTAGTTTTTCCTTTTAATAAATGAGCAAAGATTTCTAACTTGATGATTTCACATTTTTATTATGGGGTGTTGACTGCAGAGTGATTTTTTTTTTTTTTGCCCTACGGCTGCCAGGAAAACATGTATACAGCCTATGTTTTCCAGGTCTCCCTAGGGCAGCATCCAACTTTTCCAGCCATCAGGAGACAAATGCTGAGAATTATGACGAACCCTAGCACTTGCGCACCAGCAGCCTTTTCATTGGCTGGAGCGGCGCATCACATGGCTTCCAGCAAGCTCAGCCAATTAGGGCTGAGCAAGCTGGGAGCCATGTGATGCGGTCCAGCCAATGAAAAGGCTGCTGGTGCGCAAGTGCACCAGCAGCCTTTTCATGTCCCATTCACTTCAGCAGAAGACGCGTAAGAGGATGAAGACCAGGCCCGCCCCCTGCTGTGACGATATAGTCACAAAATGGCGCCCGGGAGAAGAGTACGGGGTCGACCATAATTGGGTATGTATATTTTATCTAACTTCTGGGGGGGGAAAGGAGTTACAAAGTTATATAACTTTGTAATGTGTGTTAAATAAGCTAAAAAAACAAAAAACGCTGGACTTTAACCCATGTAGGTCCAGATGCTGTGCTGCTAACTTTTCTTTAATGTCGCAAGTTAATAAAAGTCAGCTTATAGGCATGGGGGTGGAGCTGCAGCAGCATGTAGTCATACTTCCGCCCTTCTTCCAGATCCTTTTTTGACACCCTGGGGGGGATTTATCAAGACCATTGTACTCGTACCCCAGTCTTAAATTAGTCCCCACCCCCTTTCACATGCCTCTTAGTAAATCCAGCCGGCCGTGCGCCTGACCCATCAAATCCACACCTGCTTCCAGCCTGTGAGCAGGTGTAAATCATGATAAATGGATAAATGAGGCGTGGAAGGAGGCCATGCCTCCTCCCCTGCCTTGCCACGCCTCCCTTCCCCCCCAATGGGACAAGTGGGGGATGTGGCAGGTGCCCACCAGGGAGAAGGGGCAAATCTGTGCCTTCTTCCTGGCATACTCCATGGGTTCAGTAATGATAAGTGCTCCCCCCCCTTGTGCTGGGCTTTGCATAAAGTTCTGTGTGTCATGCCACTACATGCCACTGCAGCTCCCCTTGCATACCCACTTACCTGGTGCCAGCAGTGGTTTTGTCTCCAATATCAGACCAAAATTTACAGGTAAAGTGTCTGAAAAGCTACAAGGTTGTGGTGACGTTGACGCTCTGCAGATCCCAGAGCCCAGCGGGGGTCCCGCAAGTTCCCCTGCAGGCTGCCAGCTTTTAGAAATTGCCAGACTTCTTTAAGGGACCTGACAGGTTTCCCTGTAAGCGTTGTTATATAACACTGTTTAACCCTTATCCTCCTTCACCTGTTACCACATATGTCATATACTTAAATGGAGCAGGAAACATGCATGTTACACCTATGCATCCAATAATACCTTCCCACTGCAGCCATCTATGGTAGAAACAGTAGGTAACCTCTAATCAAATGTGCTCACCCCATCCCCATCTTGTGCAGTAGCCATAAGCAAGTATTTATAGTGGAATAGTCACTTTAACTAATGTATCCAAAATCTTTGAAAACCAAGGTTAACAAATCTGTGCCACATTCTTTAATGCTGGTTTCTATGCAAAATGCCACTGCAGAGTTTGTGCCAAAGCCAGAAGTGGGTTCAAGTGGGATGGAACATACAAATCCACATAAATCCTGTTAAATCCACTCTGGTTTTGGCACAAAAACTGCAGTGGCAATTTTCCAAAAAACTGCAATGTGTGATTCCAGCCTTATAGAGATCATGTAATATTAAGTGACCCTATTAGAAAGGTGTATTTGCCCCTTATTGTATTTATAAAGATATAGACTGCCTTTGCAGTCTGTATCTAATACTTCACCTAATTTCTGTCCTGATACTACAATGTTGGGAGGCCTTCATCTTGGTGAAGTCTCTGCGTTCCAACGCTGGTACACAGTGATTTCACCAAGATGGAGGTGCCCCAACATTACAGCATTAAAACGGAGATTTAGGTGAAGAGGACAGAGAGGAGAGAGGGGGAAGAGAAGAGGGGCTTGCGTCTGGCCGCCGATTACTGCATACTGTCGGAGAGGAAAGAGGGGGACCACCACACTGTCGCCATTACCCTTGAACTCCCCGGACAGGTGACTCCTGTACTGACCATCCGAGAACGGGGAAAAGAGTGCACCACCTTACAGCTGCTGGGACGGGGCACTCAGAAATACACAGTGATTTTTTGCTGGATAGTGCAACATCACTGTGTATTGGCAGAGTGGTGGGGAAAGGATCATAAGATCCCATCCATGATCACATCTGCATGCCTGGAAGTTCTGATTTCCCCCGACTCTTTTGAAAAGAGTTGGCACAAGCCCATAAAGAAAAAAAGTAATAAATGTGGGCACAAAAATGATGAATTATATTCAGAAAAAAAAATCTAACCTAGTAATTAAATTAAAGAATAAAAAAGAAAGAAAATGAAAAAAAAAAAAACATGATTGGTGCTGATTAATAGAAGATAGATTTGTCCTACTTCCCAGACAGTCACTATTTTTTATATTTACACATACTTTATAAACATTTTAGAAGGACACTATGAGGATTTTTTTCAAGGCATATTTATTTGCCCTTTTAACTAAATCTAATGTATAAAATAACTAGAACAAAATATACAAAGACAGAGAAATGTGATACGACATTGTTGAAATGGCAAAAATGCATTTCTGCACGTTAAAATACAAATATAGCAAATATATACATATATATTCTTGTAAAAACAATATAAACCAGCAATAAGAAATGTATAAAACTGTTTATCTTGTCTTAATCAAAAAGGGGTATTCAAGGCAAAACTGGCAGCTGTTTAGCATAAAAAGGTAAAAATATAATATTAATAATAATATCAGCAGCAAAGGAAAAATGTATACTAATGTAACATACTGTGATGAGCTTCCAGACTTGTGTATTGGTACGAGCAGCACCTCGTGTTATCATATGATCGCAGGATTGCTGCTAATTGAACAGTATTGAATATGCCCAGATATTGGAGGATCGCTGGTACGTCCATGCATTTCCATTGCTAGCTACCGTAGAAGCAACATCGTAATTTGCCACCGAAGCCGGCATATGTTGTAAACCATTTCAAGACCATACAATAGGGCAGTATTATTGGTGGTAACTTAAATTTTTTTTTGTTTGTTCATCAACTAAATACCTACAAGCATTCATTCATCTTCATTCTCAAGCTAGACGTACATGCAGATAACGTCCATTCAGTGGTCTTCTCCAGCCTTGAATTCACCAGAGTTATGGATACCATAAAACAATAATTTACAAAGTCTCTTTTACACAACAGTCTTTTTTTGTGACACAGAAGTCCCATGTCGGTTTTCCCAAGAAGCACTGGCTTCACAATACTTGGTGGTAAGATGCTCCGCTCACTTGGGTCAAGTGCAAGCACTGAGCAATGTTTTGAGGTCAGTTATGTTGGGGTCTCATCCCTCGGCCGAAAAGTCTTTTACAAGTATCCCACAAGATTGTTATAATTCTTTAAGGGTGACTTGGATGTTCCCATCTATGTCTGTCAAATCAAGCTGGAAAGCCATATGGTTGCTGTAATGCTGGATGATGTTATTGTCCATGTTCACCAAGATCCTAAGAAATAAAAAGGACAAATTATATTTAAAATTTCAACCATCATAGTTAGTAATTTAACCTTCATGTAATTAAAAGTCACATAAGCCGTAAAGGAAATTGTCCTATACCAATGTAACCCAAATGGAGTCATCAACTTTGAAGAAGTTCAGTGTTAAAGCAACTCTGTACCGGCACCCCGGGGGGGGGGGGGGGGTCAGCCTGTCTTCCTGTGCCGGTATTTAGAAGAGAAACAACTTTTATAAATTCGACAGGGTGGACAGTAAAACTGGCGTGGCCAAGAGCATCAGTGCCCTAGGCCTGCGGCACCTCTTTCCCCGCCTCCATTCAGCCCAGGGGAGTTCTGAAAGTGAAGGGAGGCAGTAAGAGAGGCACCGCAGGCCTAAGGCATTGATGCTCTAGGCCAGGCCAGTTTGATAAGTTGTTTGCATTGATAAGTCGTTTTTCTTCTGAATACGGCAGCGAGAGACAGGCCGAACCTGGCAAGGTGCTGGTGCAAGGTCACTTTAAAACCAATAGGGCTCCTTTCATAGTCAAGTTAAAGATAAGGCCACCTATAAGAATTTCAGTCTTTCAAGATCTATTTAGGATACGTGACTTTTCTTGTAAAACAGATTGTGTAACACAATGAGCTTACTATTTATTTCATTGTTCAGTTTCATACTATTGGGAAAAAAAAGATACCTTTGGCTGGTGGCCAGTAACAACATTGCCTTAGCTGTTCTCACAAAGTCAGTGGGGCTTGCAACCTGATTATATCTTTCTGTCTTCAAACAAACGTTCATATTTTTTTAATAGAACTCTCTACTTCCTGGTGTCGCAGTTTTGGTAGTTAAATGTTAGTTTCCTGGATCTTTGGACTTTTTAATATTTTTGTGGGTTGGGAGCAGGCAACTTGCTTGCTCAACCATTGTACCCACAAGTGGCCTCGATCCTATAGTTGCAAAGTTTTCTAAAAAAAAAGTCAAGGCCAAAAAAAAAAAAAGGCTGAGAATCAATGGGGCAAATTAAATGAATACCTACTTGTGTTTTTGTTGTTTTTGTTTTAGTTTTTCTAGGATTGTTAATCCCCCCCCCAACTTGTAAAGAGGGGGGGGGGGGGGCGCGAAAAAAAAGAAAAGGAAGCAGTGTAAAATTTGTGTATGGGGGAAGCCTAAGAAACTTTACTTTGGTCAAAACATGTTAATACATCACACACATATAATATTTTTTATTTGTTTACTACGAATATAATATCCACACAGAAATAAGTGCATTTGTCCCCTTTTAGTGCACATTTACAAGAAGGCACCGGGTTAATATATTGCAGAAGAAAGGACATTCCCAGAGACCATACGATACTTGCCAGCATGATGTGGGGTTTTTATGGGTTAAACATTCTTAAACCTCCACCTGACTCAAACATAACCTTTGATTTTCAAACACACATATATCATCTGCCAAAAACCACTGGCGATACAGTATTTCAGTTTATATAAAGTTGCCCTATTAAACTTGCTTGTTTCTACCTGCCCTTATCTGTTGGGAAAGTCTATGCTGATAATAACAGAGTAGTTACAATGAGAGAGAGAGAAGAAAAAAAAAGTTCCTAGTAAGAAGCCAATATGTCTGTACAAGTTATAGTTAAGTCAGAGTTAATAAGACAAACGTGATGAAAGAAGAAGGTCTTACCCTCTTTTACACTTTTTGTAGACTCTGCAGATCCTCTCTTCTGGTACACCGTACTTTTCTGAGATCTAGACCCCAAAAAATTATGTTTTTTTAGTTGGCTAACAATTGTTGGCTCTTAAAGACATTACAATGAACTCTGGATAATGTGGAGGAAATTTAGCTCATTTATTTAACAGAGTTATAATAACAGTGAATGTGACCGTCAAGAAGGAACCTGGCCTACTGAAGATCTTCAAAAACTCTGTTTAAGGGTCCGTTCACACTGAGCAAAAGTGGGTGGAACTTCAAGAGCAGCCCCCACCGTGGAACCTGCTTGAAATTCTGCCTGTCCCACTGATTTAATGGAATTTCTCGCACGCCTCCGCTCTCCGTGCAAAGAATTAACACGTCAATTCTTTGAGCAGAGAGCGAAAGCACACAGAAGAAACCCAATTGAAACAATGTGATGGGTAGAATTTCAAGCGGCGACAGCAGTGCGGACACCGATTGATATTCCGCCACTTTTGAACTAGTGTAAACGGGCCCTAATGTCAGTAAACAATTACACTTACCGCTTTCCGTAAGCCTGGGAGATCGGGTGTTTTCAGCATAAGGGCATCAAAAACTTCTTCTATTTCCCTTCTTACATACAACAACACTATGGATAAAACAAAATTATATCAATTACAATAAGCTACAAAAAAAAGTACATGTTGTGGTTATTATAGACCTTTCTTGCAGTTTAAAGTACTGTAATTTATAGTCAGAGACATGGCTAAAGCGAGATATTTAAAGGGGTTATCCAGGATTGGAAAAAAGCTGGTAATTTTTTTGCAAAGACAGTACCACCCGAGGACACGAGTAGTGCTGTTTTTGGAAGAAAGCAACCCCGATTTTCTAAACCTGGATTGCCCCTTTAAAGGGTTTTTCTGGGAATTTTCTTGATCCTGGTGGTGGAGGAGTTTGATTTGAACAAGAAGGGCTTCACCAAGCAGCAGAATCAAGGGAACAAGTCACAATACTAGGCACAGATTCAAATATGAAAAGCTGTAGTGCCTGGGTAAATCAGTTGCTGGTGTTGGTCAAGTAATCAGAATCAACCTTTTTTAGGACTTTCCTAAAAACTAGTAACCAACTGAATCTTACATGTATAATGTCTATCTTTACTGAATTACTAAGGTCTAGAAAAAGGCCTACCTCTTTGAGAGTCTTCCGTTGCCTGTTGCTTGGAAGGCGGCACATCAAAAGCATCGGTAAATGAAGTACAACTTCTCTTCAAAGCTAACCTGTAAAGAGCAAACCAGCAGAAAATTACCCACCAGTATAGATAAATACACAGTATAACTTAGATTTCTAGAATTATGACACATTTAGCGAGACATAGACAGTGCCTTACCTGTCATTACTATCTGTCGCAGTGGGAAGAACCTGCAATTGATAGGAAAGGAAAAATGTGTCAAGTCACCATAATGCCGATATAAGCGCAGATTTCTAACACATTCTCGAGTGCCTCCATGCTGTCTGTGTTTAAAAGGGCACTCATTGTATTTTGTCCATAGCTCTCCTCACTAAATCCTACGCTGAAAGATGTGTTTGTCTTGTTGAATTCCTGTGGCGGCTATTGACTCAGATGATGGTTTAACACTAGTGGTCGACATTCTAAACACAACATAGAAGGCCGAAGGAAGCTGACACGATAAACAACGGCTACATACATGACACAAGTAACATTTACACAGATATTGCTGTTATAATAACAACAAGACCAATATAATCCCTGCCAGAGGTGTAACTTGAACTTTTTGAGCCCCAGGGCTATAACAGGGCCCCTAAACCATGTGTTATTTATAGGGTTCTATGGATTTGTAGGTAGTACGGCCTTTGCCCCCGGCCCTCAAATTCTAGAGCCTCAGAAACGTCTTCATGTTCCCTATACAATAATATAAAAAAAAAATTATACTGAAAGGTACTTACAATTCCACATCTTTGAAGGTTGGAAAAGTGAACATTTGGGATGAACAAGACTGGCTGGCTTTCCAAATTCGTCACTGGTCTAAAATATGTAATGTCTGTTCCTCTGTATCCTGGTAGAGCATTCGTCTTTACATCTATTAAATCAAGGCAGCAATGAATATGGTGGCTCAGCTGATATGCTAAAGATATGCTAAAGATATTTTGAAAGGAGTTCTCCCTCTGCCCTTCATTCCCCCTAATTCCCGGCGCATCACTGGTGCGAGAACGAACGCATAGGGGTTTCACCAGGTCATCTTAGTGCGTGCATCGGGGCGGGGGGGCTCTTGTGGCTGGAGGTGCAATGCTGCCTCCGGCCACAAGAGATACTGGCAGTGTTGGCGGATGTGGGTGCTGTGAACTATAGCTACCATGGATAAAGACCGGGCCCTGTAGCAGTTGCGTTATCTGCCTCCATGGTAGCTATGCCACTGGTTTAGAGAGACACGAGAAACAGCCAACTAAGCAAGTCATTACTGCGAGTCATTATTTTGTATATTTTAAAGATTATTGCATTAATAAATCACTGAATACGTACTGTGTCAATGTAAGATTTAATGCAAAAAAATTCCCGTAGAGCAGTACTAGTCTTAATAGAAATGTTATATTGTATTTTTGTTGGTTTTTACCTTTGCTTGCCTCTGCACCCTTTCCTTTCCTTCTAAACTGCTTCCGTTCCTCGTCCCGCATCTTACGTTCAGCACCCTTAAACAAAACAAAAAACATCACATCAATGAATATGAATGATCTTTTAGATCTTTTAATAGAACTATTTGTCTATGTGGAAGTTACCAACCCTTAGACAGATCATCATACTAGTCAGACTATTTGCATATCATCTCTCTGATATTACATGCTTCATTTGGAACTAGTCATACCTTATCACAGAATATTTTGATCTGGCAGGAGGCCCGGTGGATGAGTCTCTTCACTCCAGTCTCGTAGTCATAAGTGTCAATCTGGAGGTTTAGAGGCACACCCTTGACTCCTTTCTGAGATGAGAAGTCTGTACTCAGACAATTGATGCCAACAAATATCTGAAAGCAAGCATGAAATGACATGTTATTTCAGTGTAAATATTTTTTATATACTTTGTTGTCTGTATTTGATAGTCCTTGTAGTACTGCACTACTACTCCCAGTAGGATAGCTTAGGCATTACTCCTGTCTATATGACGCTAAACATTAAACACAGTCAGTTCATCTGTCCTGATGCCAAAGTTTCCAACTGTTGCCTCCCTTAGAGATAATCCTTGCAAATCCTAACAACTCACTTTGCCCGAGGCACCAAACCCACCCAGAGAGCCTCTTCTCACCGTGGGAATGAACATCGTATCAAAAACGGTTTTCACTATTTTTTTTCCTTCCCATTGTCAAGTAACAGTCTCTCTGTACATCAGCCACCTCTATCTTTAAGATACCTTTTATTTCAAGTCGGAACTCTATAAAAGTATGTATAACCTAAAACAATCCAAAAAGTATAGAGAATAATGGGATCTCAAAATAACTATCCCCAAGACCTCTAAAAATGGTTATTGTGTTTTGTAGGGATTATGTTTGCCTTACTATTGTCAGTGACTGAGCCCCACTAACCAGACCAACCATGGCATGTCCTAGCAGTGTGTCAGAGTCCTAAATGAGAAAATCCCTTTAAAAGGTTTTTCAGTATAGTACCATCAACATATTCGTTTCCCATATAATATGATGTCTTAAAGGGGTTATTCAGCAACATTTTTATCTTTTAAATCAACTGGTTTTAGAAAGTTATAAAGATTTGTCATTTACTTCTATTTAGAAATCTCAAGTCTTCCCATATAGGGATGGTCCGAACCTGCCGAGGTTCGGGTTCGTACGAACCCGAACTCTCGGCAATGATTCCCGCTGTCTGCCCACTCCGTGGAGAGGGTGGATACAGCGGGAGGACCACCTGGAAAACTGGGATACAGCCATAGCCATAGGCTGTATCCCAGTTTTCCAGGCGGTCCTCCCGCTGTATCCACCCGCTGCACAGAGCGGGAAGACAGCGGGAATCTGATGCCGAGCGTTCGGGAAGGCTTGAGATTTTTAAATAGAAGTAAATTACAAATCTATATAACTTTCTGAAACCAGTTGATTTGAAAGAAAAAGATAACCCCTTTAAGACTACTTCATACTTACTACATACAGGACTGACACTTAATAAAATTGTAGGGTGGTACCGATACCACTACATGTTCAGGAAAACAGAAACTTGACTGTACCTTTGCCTCCTCATTGATGTTCCACACAAAGGACAAAGCGTTGTACGCTACTTCTTCAATACTCTCTACGGTGTTGCAGTTTTCTTTGTAGTCAGCTAGAACAAATAACATACGTAAGATACGTAAGACTATTGATCTCCATTCCATATATCCTACGTATGAAGTGACTTTAATCCAACACATTCAATCTGGAAGGAATTCGGAGCAGAATATATAATATAGTGTACATCAACTTACCAACATCTATGACTCTCTGCTTAGCTGTCGGCTGCCTAGAATGCCAATGCTTCCAACGTTTTAGTTGTTCTTCCGGATTCTTTTCATTGTCAAAAACTACCATTACAACACTCTAAAAAAAAAAAAAAGTAAGGATATATTGAGTAATGCACTTTCTAAATTCCCAAAGACTCCTACAACCTCCTTACTACCAGCTTCCATGGGCATGTTGGTACAGAAAGAAGAATCAGGGAGACTAGTTAAGACTTCATATGCAGCCTGCATAGTTTGCTCAGTACACATTAGGGGCAGCAATTGATATTCATTAGCCTTTCTATATAGAACAGTTTACATCTAAAAGGGTTGTGTTTTTTTTTTTTTTACAAAGGCTGAAAAAGCAGGCAGTTTGTCAGGGGAGACATGTCCGTAAGTAAACGCCACTTGTGGACTCGTACTGTTTGCCTTGGAGAATAAACTTGTATTCTCAATGACGCATGTCATTTTACTAGACTTTCAGAAATCGATGCATTTGTTCTATTCCATAATGTCTTTTTGTCTCCAAGTTTGTTTATTGTGTGGTCTTATTCATCAATGTCCGCTAGGTTTCTATTCGATCTATGCAGTTTATTACATTTGTTTTAACTGCTTAAAGGCCTGATGTTCTTACATTCACTAATATTAGAACACAAAGAAATTTTTTGTGCAAGCTTCTATGTGCTAAATAAATTAGCGTTTTTTCTTTTTACACAGGCTAAACCAAAAAAGTGGGTGAGATGCCAGTCTTAGTAAACTCCCCCCACCATGTGTAGTTTCTAGGATTATGTAATTTATCAGCTATTGAATTGATAACAGCCAACGGGCTCAAGTCTTTCCCACTAGAACTGGTAATCTTGAGACGTACCTTGACTTTATTAGATGTTAACTGCAAACATTTCCTGGTGTCGGCCATCCTCAGGTTGACAGGGTAAAATTGACCTTTATTAAGATAAGCCATTGGAGAATCTCCAGACTTGACATGGATAGCTTTGGGAGATTCCAGAGTGTACTCAAAGTCACTGCAGAAATAACACAAACATTCAGTCCTGATGTCCATTTCCCTTATGTCCTAAGCAGCAGCATGGACTACACCCCAATTCGTGCTGTTGCTTAGGACTACAGGAAAGAGAATTTACGGTAGGTAAAAAATTACACTTTCCCTTATTTCCTAAGGAGCAGCACAAACAGGGAGGTAGTCCGTGCTACTGCTTATGACTACAGGTAAGAGAATTTACAATAAGTAAAAAAAAATTAAATTTTCCCTTACATCCTAAGCAGCACGAATGGGGATGTAGTCTATGCTGCTGCTTTTGACTGGTGTAAAGAGAATTTACAATATGTAAAAAAATACACTTTCTTAAGCATTATAAAGTGTAAACAGAAGGGGCAGTATTCAAGGTATAATTTTTATTTGCACACATGAGTCGTGGCAATTTTTTTTTTTTTCAACTGGACTTAGGAAATTGCTATGAACACAATGTAGGTTCTAAGTCTGCAAGCAAATTGAAGTCGTATTTAGAAAGAAAGTATATTGAGGACTTACTGGTTTGCTTCCCCAGGTAAGTAGCTTTCAGAACAGGTGGACTCTGCTTGACTCCTGAGTATGTCGTTAAATATTAGGGGCTACAGAAGAAGAAAATAAAACTTTGATATAAAGAACGTGTACACTTGTAAATAGTATAGTGCTCTATAATGAACTTATTTTATGTACCTCTGGTGAGTCCTCTTTAAAGGTACTGTCTGGCTGCCATCTCTGTTGAGGTTGTGGTACATGTAGTGGTTCAAAGAGAGTGTTCAATGGATTCTTCTCATACACATCACATGTTGTAGTCATAAAGTCATCATGTGTGTCGGTTAGTTTGCTGCTACTTGCTGGTAAAGTCAGTTTGTTAGGGTTTATGAGACAGTCCAATGTTAGATAGTTGTTCTTTTTGTGAGTTTCTGTATATTCTTGAGAGGAGGAGGAACTATCAGTGAGAAATTTCAGAAGCTGTGTAGAATTTTCAAAGGATGAAATGTCCGAATCATATTCAATGCAGTTCCTATAGGGAATAAAAAATATATATATCATTACAGATTACAGTATTACAGATTAGATCCTGCTTAAATATTTTATTACTAGGAAATAAATTGTTAGAACTTGTTGGTTATCAAAAGTTTGGGACTCTTCGGATCACTAAACAGTCATTATCACTTAAAGAGACTTTGTCAGCAGGTTTATGGCATCCTATCTAAGGCTAGCATAAAGTAGTGACAGAGAAACTGAACAGAAGGATGTATCACTTACATTGTTCTGTGCAGCTGATTCAGAGATATCCTCCTGAATAACATGGATAATAAGTAGTCCTCTCCATTAAAAGCATGAGCCCAGTAGTCCTGGATATTCATGAGAAACAGAAAACTCCACCCACCAGCTGCTGATTGGCAGTTATCTATCCATCCTGTAGGCAGTCAACTGTCAATCAGCAGCTGCAGGGCGGGGGGAGAAGTGTTGCAAGTTTTTTATTCTCCTGCATACTATGAGAACGGCTGAACAAAATGATGTAAGTAATACACCGATCTGTTCAGCATTTCTGTCACTAGTTTATGCTGCCCTCATTTAAGGCAACATAAAGTCTTACCTTTTTACTTGCTCACAGCGGTCTGTTGAACTTGGTGAAATTATTCTTTTTTCTCTTGGTACCTAGAAAATATAATAAAAAATTACTATGCAGTGCCATCAACCATTAGTATCTATAGGTCTTATATGTAAAGTGTTAAAATGGAAGACATCAAAATGCATTAGTAACATTACTAGACAAGATGGATTAGACCCGTCTGACACCTTTACATAGAAAGTTATTAAGCAGAAATGCCATCTCAACCATGGATGTCCTTTCTGTCTAGTCAGGGGATAACAGGTATTTGTTGTTATTGAAAACCCAATGAACAATGAGAGTAATTACCCTGTAATAATCATAGAGAAGACTCAGTGCAGCTACTCCGTCATCGTCCCCATTCGCTCTCATCATTGCTTTGGTAGCTACTGTCATGGGGTTGTCCAAATACTTAGACCAAGCCTCATCTTCACTGGAGTAGGGATACTTCTGGAGGTTTATGCTGTCGTTCTGTAGGAGCATGACTGGCCGGTAACTGAGGATAAGAGAAAAATAAAAAATGTGAGATTATTATGTCATTGCATAGTATAAAGTTACCACCTTATTACAGTGGATCGAAGGCTTTCATAGCTCACGAGGAGGGGAGTCCGGTTACGGCATACCCATAAGTCAGACACTTGGATGACAGGCTTGTATTGTTACCAATTAACCTTCTATGAGACCACAAGCTAAACCTTTATGGTAAAGCAAACATAGGTTGCTCAGGGCTGCCCGCTCTGCTTAGGGAGGTTACACATTCAATCAAGTGGAAAGGCACCTGCCCGTGTTGTTTTAATGCCTTAGCTTCTATCTTCAATCATTCGTCTTTTTATATGTATTGTATACATTGTTTTCGCCTGTTATTTCTATACTTTTAGCCGCTCCTAACTTGCTCCCTTTGTTTTCCAGGAAAACACAATTTTCAGGCTCCAGAGTAATGAAATGAATAAATATGTACTCAGTACACATGCCTATGGTTAAACCAACTTGGAAATTATGATAAGCTCAACTATACAGTATACACAGCCCTTTGGCCAGTGCATTGCTCACAGCGTCAGTAACGTATATCATTCATGTAATACCCAAACACTACTAATAATGCTATCCCGTGCAGAAGGTGAAGCTAAAGCAGTGTGTGCCAAGAATTTAGTACATATCATACTCAAGAATACCATTTCATATCCAGTAATGGTCATTTTAAACCCTTTTACACCAAAAAGTCAATGGGGGATATTTATCAAACTGGTGTAAAGTAAAATTGTCTTAGTTGCCCCTAGCAACCAATCAGATTCCACCTTTCATTCCTCACAGATTCTTTGAAAAATTAAAGGTGGAATCTGATTGGTTGCTAGGGGCAACTAAGACAATTCTACTTTACACCAGTTTGATAAATCTCCCTCAGGGTACAAACCCACTTGACGTATTTGCTGCGTGAATCAGTCTTAAAAATAAGCAGGCAAAACGCAGGTTGGCTTTATACAATTGTTCTTTGTTAAAATACGCAATTGCGTATTTTTGAAGTGTGAAGCTACATGCGTTTTTCGCACAGGTTGTTAACAACTGATGCTTTGCTAACAACAAGCTTCACGCTTCAAAAATACGCAATTGCGTATTTTAACGCAGAACAATTGTATAAAGCCAACCTGCGTTTTGCCTGCTTATTTTTAAAACTGATTCACGCAGCATATACGTCAAGTGGGTTTGTACCCTCATTGTGTAAAAACCAATACCACATGCAGTGGGAAGGAGTTAATAGCCACAATTGTGTCTGGTGTCAGCACTAGGCAATGAAGTCATGAGTGTTTGATGGACTCGCTGAAGGTGTGGGCTGAAAGCTGAGGGTGTGTGCTAGCTTGAGAACATGTGTAGGTGGGCTAAGCTACTGTAATGTTCATTTTATGCTCTGTTGGGTGGATCAACTCTTTTCTTACTTGCGGCAAACTACAAGTGAACATCTTCTGGCTAGAGTTGAGCAAACTTTGGATGAACCCATGCGTGCTCGAAGCTTGCTCAACTTCTGGCTGTATAAGACCATTTAAAAGGTGTTATCCAGCATTATAAAAACACATCTGCCACTTGGTTTGTGTAGGGTACAGTTTAGTTCCATTGAAGTGCCTTTTTAAAAAAATATATATATTTATAATTTTTTTTAAATATATTTTTCTTACAATGATCAGTCCCTTTAACTGTTTTTAGGCAGGCACTACTAAGTCCACCTCACATCATATAATATGCTGAGTCATGCACAAAAATTCATAATGTGTACATTTGAAGACGATTTAAAAAAAAAAATATTAAGTAGTAACTTGAACAGAGAAAATTGTGTATATTGGTTATCTGTTCAGTTGGGCCTAGTTATCTGTTACTATAGAAACAATTCATGTCCGTGCAGTCGTTGGCTTATCTGATGGGTGTTATCTCATGGAACACTGAACAGGCATTAGTATATGGATTGTGTACTACATGTGTAGTACAGGTAACATGGTGATGTGACAGGTATAAGGCTTCAATATATATATATATATATATATATATATATATATATATATATATATATCTTGCCTGCCTTGATTTTACAGTATATTTGTACACCTCTATTACGCCTTTATATAAATATATATATATATATATATATATATATATATATATATATATATATATATATATAACTTTGTACTTTTACAAAGAACATTTGTCTTACAGTACAATTCTCCTTTTATGTAATATAGGACAGATCCTGAATCATATTACATAAGTCTTTTTTTAGGATCTCCCTAGTGCTGGGAGTACTCAAGGACTGTAACTAAAAAACACTGATTTATTTTCTATAAAACATAGTTGGAAACTGGAAGTTATATGTTAGGCAGCAAGAAATAGATAGTGAGCTCTTGTGATCAGAGCCCTCCCTCCTGGTTTGATCATTAGTTTAGATCCATATTATCCTAGGCAAATACTACTACTACTATGGACAGAAGGCAAAAGACATGATATTGTAGGACATACAATTTTACACCATATTAGATAGAGGCCATTGATGGCTTTGAATGAACAGTTTGCGTTCATTCTCTTATGGTCCTATAATGGTCCATTCATCTAATAAGGCATTTGTGTCACATTACAATAAAACCAATTAGAGCCATACAAGAGTAATTGTATTCATAGCACATTAAAGCCCCTCCATGCATTAGCATATGGCTACAAGAAAGCTTTGTTTTTACCTCTGTCTATGCAAATGGCCTACACAACTTCTATGGTAATGACTATAACACTAGAATATTCTCTACTGTGTTTAGAGTGAAACTTCAGGACTGCAAGACTGAAACTTACAGGTGAGACACCCAAACTTTTGTATTCCTGGTGCCAGCTTGTCTCAAGTCTTCCAAACTCTTTTGTCTATAGGACACACACAGACACACACACACACACACAATTATTTTGTCTGTTGATCTTCAGAAAATATTAGGGAAAAAAAAGAAGCAGAACACGCACTCAAGTTAATACCCCTCTAAAAGTGCCACGCCAAAGAGTTTAATTGTAGCAATTTAAGAGACTCCAATTAGATGGATTATGCTCTCTTTATTTTATTAGGATTTGTTTTATTGCTGGAATGCAAATAAATTTCCAGTTGAGTACAAGTAACTCCACATAAAAATTCTTTGAAACCCAGGTCATCCTTTGAGCAATCCATGTTATCAGTCATACGCATCACTTCAATACTTTCCTGTCCTTCATAGCTAGGAGATCTCAATTTTTCCCACTATACATTTGATCACCTCTATTCTGTTACTATCTCGGGTGACACAGTAAAAACTTCAGTTATACAGAATTAGTAGTGACTGCACCAACTGAACACTGGGACATTACATGAGTTGCGCCTAACGTTAAACTCTGCTGCATCTATGTATAGTACAATGTAGCAGCCTCCATGCATAAAATCATAACTTCAAAAACTTATTTTGTATTTATATGCAAAGATACACACAAACTCTTAAAGTAGTTTCCAATATATGGACATAGCTGATCATTGATCATTAGTTATTCTAATCAAAACGATTGATAGTTCTTGGACAAACCAAACACAATAAATAAAAGAATAAATAAACAATAAAAATTATCTTCAAAATACCCAGTACAAAAGGCCTATACAAAAAAACATTGTACCCAATATTTCCTAATAAATCATTGTATCCCCAGCCAGAGTCAATACTTTCTCTTACCCTATACTTGAAATACATACACACAAACCAAAACCACAAAAACCTCATACTATACAACCAAAGCCTATAACTAAAAATAGTAGAAGGAATTATAGAAATAAAAAGCACAATATACTACCATAGTCACATTGTGAACACTATATACTAAATATATATATATATATATATATATATATATATATATATGTATATATATATATATATATATATATATATATATATATATATATATATATCACAATCTTAGTAAGACAGGCAAATACTTACTCTAGTTCATTAGACATGGTCTCCTTGGGCTCAGCAGGAACTACAATACACCTTCTCACAATCTCTTGTTTCTCTTCTAATTGTGGTTAAGCCTCAGACATCCCTTGTAGAATGAAGTGTTAGATTTATGCTGGAGGATTTGTGTACAGGTATTTTCTCTGACAGGTGGGCTCTTGTACAGCGGGGAATCTCATTGGCTGATGGAACAGGTGCCTTAAGACAGGCACACCTCAGCAGGTGCAGTACTTAACTCTCTGTAAGCCAGCATACACATATGAATGAACCATAGCTAAACAAACACCTCCCCTTAGACAGGTAGAAAAAAAAAAATCTTAAAGAAACTCAGACTTCAGGCGAAACTTAACCAAAACTACAGACATGTCTTTGCTTGCTGTTGGCTTGTGGGTGAATAATAAAAAGATTTAGCAACAGCTTAATTCATACTCGGAGTTGGAGATCTCTGAATGCTTACCATTACACGACACAGATTCCTGCTATATCTCTATGCTGAATACTGGCCAGCAATTAGTATAGTAATGTATGTGGCACTGATTTTACAGCAAGACCTGTTGTAATAAAAGTAATAGTATTGTGTTTTTTTTTTCCTTCCGTGATGCCATTATTATAAAAATACATGGAGTCCATGGATTCCCATCTTAAGTGATCCAATTTTCTCATAGCAATGCTTTTAATATGAAATCTAGGTGACATGACATGGGTTATTTTGTTAATGTGTGCAACAAATCCGCCATATATGACTATAACCTTATAGAAATAAAATATTTGACATACTATCTATATAACTGTAAAAAAAAAAAAAAAAGAAAAAATATGACATCTTTTCGGTGTATCCATATTTGTTGCAGATATGTAAAAAACAGCACAACATAAAAAAAGGAATTCAACAATAAAAAAAAAATATTAGAACAGAAACTGAATAAACCCAAATATAAAATGAGAAAAAAAAAAATCTTTTCACTTTTTGTGAACATACCCCTTGTGTGAACATAGCCTATGGGCGTATTCATTCGCATCGATTCATGTATTTGCAATTTGTCCTTAAAACATAATGTATCATGCATTAATTACCAAATTCTCATTGGGTTTGTTCACATGACATATTCTTTTGAGGATTTACCTAATATTTAGAAAATACATATGAAAAAATAGAGAAATTCCACAACCGAAACACCAGTATGAACATGAAAATTAGAATATAATAGTCAGCTCACCTCATTTGATAGACACAGTTTATTAGGCAAGTGTGCACGGATCTTGCGGTGGTCACTTAAAATTCCAATAAATAAGTAAACAAAGTGATGGTTCCAGCACTCTAAAAAAGTTAAAATATAAATCTTTATTTCATATCCAAGTTAAAAAAGCTGAGCTGCCTCAAAACGACCGACACTTTTCGCGCACGTGCGCTTACTCGTGGTCTATCAGCTAATGGGTCCAACACATGTGTTGTAACCATTAGCTAAAGAACCATGACTAAGCGTGCATGCACGAAACCTGTTGGTCGTTTTGAGGCAACTCAGCTTTTTTAACTTGGATATAAAATGAAGGTTTATATTTTTAACTTTTTTTAAGTTGATTATTTTTTAGATTTGCCCTATATAGTTTAGCAAACAGAGGCCAAAATTACTCACTTTTGGCGTTTGTTGGGTAAATGGGTCTATGCATCCATTTAAGGCTTGTGATTCTCGGCAGCACAACCCCTTCACTTGTGACTTGTAAGTGAAGGGGTCATACAACCAGGCAACATGACAGGCAGAGGGACATTTTATTTGTGGTTGTGGTCTGTGTAGCCCCAGCCTAATGCGTGTATCAGGACTAGAGATTAGAGATGAGCGAACCTTGAGCATGCTCGAGTCCATCCGAACCCGAACTTTCGGCATTTGATTAGCGGTGGCTGCTGAAGTTGGATAAAGCCCTAAGGTTATGTGGAAAACATGGATATAGTCATTGGCTGTATCCATGTTTTCCAGACAACCTTAGAGCTTTATCCAAGTTCAGCAGCCCCCGCCAATCAAATGCCGATCGTTCGGGTTCGGATGGACTCGAACCCGAACCCGGTTCGCTCATCTCTACTAGAGATGTGTTAAACAGTTTCCAGCAAGGTCCATTCATCAGTGGCCCAAAATGCTCAAGCTGGATCACTCAGCACTTGAATAATGGTGGCTGACAAAGTTGGATGCGATCCTAAGGAGTCTTGGAAAACATAGATACAGCCATAGGCTTCAAACACCAGTAATCAAATGCTGAGCAATCTGACTCTAACACACTCAATTCCCGCTCATTTCTAGTCAGTACATATCCCAGTGCTTATAATAAACGGGCAGTGCTGGACACACTGTGAACCCAGCCTTACCCAGCCTTTAGCTATTTTTATAAGCCCTGTAAGTAGATTAGCTGTGTCATTATTAGGCTGTGTTCACACACACTAAAATAAAAGCAAAAAACAACATTGTCAGGCTGTGCAAAAACTATTTTTTTTCAGGCTTTAGTGTAGTGCTTTATTAGATTCACAATATGACCACATCTTAGACCTATTTTACTGTCTTATTTTGCTTTTATTTTACTGTGTGAACATAGCCTAAAGGGGGTCTGGTTGCCCAGCATGAAGCCTTAGTTGACCATTTTAATCCTTACCGATTTGTTCCCTTTATCCATAAAATTGTCTCTTAGTCCATAAAATTGGAGCAAGCAGAAAATGATGCTGAACAATACCCAGACTGTGTCCATTACCCTCTTAATACCATGTCAAATCTGATATCTGTGACTGATTCATTTGTTAGACTAGCCGAAGCTTTATATCTTTAAATTACTTAGCCTTTTCATTTTAGGCTATGTGTACAAACAGTTTTTGGGCAATTGTTTTTAGAGAGGAAAAAAATAGCCCTAAGGGTACAAACCCACACACCGTATACACAGCAGATACGCAACAAATACGCAGCAAATACGCAGCAGATTTGTTGGTACAGATTTGATGCTGTGTTCAGTTATTTAGATCTAATCTGCTGCGTATTTGCTGCGTATTTGCTGCGTGTTTGCTGCGTATTTGCTGCGTATCGCAGCAGTAAATACGTTGCTTATACGGTGTGTGGGTTTATACCCTAAAACAGCAATTCTACACCGGCAATTTTTTAATATTGCATTCTATCGAACTCAAAGGTTAAATATCCCTTAGTTACTACACCATTTTACGACCATAATTGTTTCAGCCATAAAATTAAGAGACGATTTTAGATTATGTTCACACACAGTATTTTTGCTCAGTATTTTTTCAACCAAAACCAAAAGTTGGTTTAAAACACAGAAAGGCCCCGACTACACAGTGGGGGAGATTTATCAAACATGGTGTAAAGAGAAACTGGCTCAGTTATCCCTAGCAACCAATCAGATTCCACCTTTCATTCCTCACAGACTCTTTAGAAAATGAAAGGTGGAATCTGATTGGTTGCTAGGGGCAACTAAGCTAGTTTCTCTTTACACCATGTTTGATAAATCTCCCCCAATGTCTTTTTTGGGAGTTTGACAAGTGTTTTTTGAACAGACGTCATTTTGAGTCCAAATACAGATGTTATTTCAAAATGACAGAGGTCGAAAAAGACGTTGGCTAAAAACGACTTTGTGTGGTCAAGCCTATGTATACTTGCAGTATTCTGCTCAGTATTTTGGTCGGGTTTTTTTTAACCAAAACCAGGAGTGGATTAAAAACACAGAAGCTGTGCAAATTTTCTCTGTAAGTTTGACTCCTGATTTTGTCTACAAATACTGACCAAAGTACTGACAGAGCTCTGCCCAAAATACTATGTGTAAACATAGCCTTAGGGTACTATTACACCAAGCAATTTTCCGACGACTAACAATTAACGATAAACGATCTTAAACGACCGCTAAAGCAAACGACCCGAAATCGTTCGCCCAAGTACACGAAACGATGATCGTTATTTATGATCGTTCTTGCGGTCGTTTAGTCGTCGATATTGCGTACGTTTCAGCTGTGAATTCTTATTCCACCGAACGATATGCGAACGATGTGCGAACGATGAGCGAACGATCAAACGATAAAAATAGGTCCGGATCCTATTAAACGATCAACGATTTCTTGTTGGTCGTTTAATCGTTGCCTGCTATTACACGAAATGATTATCGTTCAAATCCGAACGATTTAACGATTTTTCGTACGATAATCGTTCCGTGTAATACCACCCTTAGTCAGGCAGTTATGTGCCAAAATATGTTGGTATGGCATTGCAATGTCCACCATCAAGTACAAACAGGGCACCAGGACAATGACCCCTTCTGACTAAGGGTGGTATTACACGGAACGATTATCGTTATTTTATAATAATGGCCGGTGTTGTGCAAACAACAGCTGTCATTTCTGAAACAACAGCCGTTGTTTGCACAACAATGGCCGCTGTAATGAATTATGTCTGTTGTTTTTTTACATAGTGTGAACATAGCCTAATACGTCCTTCTCTGTCAGGATGACACACAGTTCACACACAGTATTTCACTCAGTATTTTGGTATTTTTTTTACCAAAACCAGGAGTGGGTTTAAAACACAGAAAGACTATGTTCTCACATCACAAACATAGAGGGGAAAGGTGGTTGTCTCACAATACAGATGGCCACTAATAATGATGCAGAATGTCGGCCGACCATTGCCTTTTAACAGGAGCTTCTACACCAAGCGGTTATTGCCCGTAACGGCCGATAATCGGATGAATATGGCTGAAAATCGCCTTTAGTTCCACTCCTGATTGTGGCCACAAATACTGGCAGAAACACTGGCCAAAATACATAGCCTTGATCAGTAAATTTGCTATGGTCAGATTGCTTTATCTATAAAAACTCATGTACACAGCAAAGTAACTGCATTTTTCTATAGATAATTCTTGAGTGTATGATATATACCTTTCTGTAAATAGGTTTGACAGGGTAGACACTGTACCCTTTGGGATGCCATCAGTCATTTTATGGGATGATTATCGGCTGAATGAACATTCATAGTAATGTTTGTTCCTGATGACTATCCCATGTAAAAATCCCATGTAAAAGGCCTAGAGATCAGCTAACAAAACTACGGCTACTGATCGCATTGTGCGGGTCTATAAAGTATTGTTTGTTGGTAGCATGTGTCCCTTATAGAAGAGAAGGACTGCACAGAAGGATATTTTCATGCGACTGTTCCCTTCCGATAACTGTTGTAATTCGGACAATGTAAATGTTCTTTTTAGCTTACACCGTTCAATGTGTAAAATGACCCTTAGGCTATGTTCCCACTTTGGTAACATAACAGATAAAGGTGGCCATCTTGTTAAATAGATGGCTGCTTGTAATCATCATGATCATCATCTATTTCACAAGATATTTTCCCGAAGGGGAAACATAGCCTTAGGGCCCTATTACCTATTACCCCCGGAACCTCACACAGCCTTGGTTGGATAGCGCACCAGCACCCCCACACCCAGACCGTCACCCGGGCGCCCGGCAGCCCCCCCACCCCAGTCTGCCGATGCCGCGCTCATGTGAGCGCTCAAGACTTGCCCCGGCCGCCTCTCCGCATCACCTCCTGCCCGCACGTGTTCATCCAATCCGATATGTCGGGCGGGCAGTAGGTGATGCGCCGCTATTATCACTGAAGTACTCACCTCACAGACGCAGGTGAGAGGTGAGAAGGCAGCCAGTGGGGAAGTGTGTGTGTGTGTGTGTGTTGGGGGGTCAGGGGGGGATAATGTATGGAGGAGGAGGGGGGGGCAGGGGGGGATAATGTATGGAGGAAGAGGAGGGGGGCAGGGGGGGATAATGTATGGAGGAGGAGGGGGGGGCAGGGGGGGATAATGTATGGAGGAGAAGGGGGGGCAGGGGGGGATAATGTATGGAGGAGGAGGGGGGGCAGGGGGGATAATGTATGGAGGAGGAGGGGGGGCAGGGGGGGATAATGTATGGAGGAGGAGGGGGGCAGGGGGGATAATGTATGGAGGAGGAGGGGGGGCAGGGGGGATAATGTATGGAGGAGGAGGGGGGGTCAGGGGGGGTAATGTATGGAGGAGGAGGGGGGGTCAGGGGGGGTAATGTATGGAGGAGGAGGGGGGGTCAGGGGGGGTAATGTATGGAGGAGGGGGGTCAGGGGGGGATAATGCATGGAGGAGGAGGGGGAGGGTCAGGGGGGGATAATGTATGGAGGAAGAGGAGGGGGGCAGGGGGGATAATGTATGGAGGAGGAGGGGGGGCAGGGGGGGATAATGTATGGAGGAGGAGGGGGGGCAGGGGGGGATAATGTATGGAGGAGGAGGGGGGCAGGGGGGATAATGTATGGAGGAGGAGGGGGGGCAGGGGGGGGATAATGTATGGAGTAGGAGGGGGGGGGGGCAGGGGGGATAATGTATGGAGGAGGAGGGGGGGGCAGGGGGGGATAATGTATGGAGGAGGAGGGGGGTCAGGGGGGGTAATGTATGGAGGAGGAGGGGGGGTCAGGGGGGGTAATGTATGGAGGAGGGGGGGTCAGGGGGGGATAATGCATGGAGGAGGAGGGTCAGGGGGGGATAATGTATGGAGGAGGAGGGGGGGTCAGGGGGATAATGTATGGAGGAGGAGGGGGGGTCAGGGGGGGATAATGTATGGGGGAGGAGGGGGGTCAGGGGGGATAATGTATGGAGGAGGAGGGGGTCAGGGGGGATAATGTATGGAGGAGGAGGGGGGGTTAGGGGATAATCTATGGAGGAGGAGGGGGGGTCAGGGGGATAATGTATGGAGGAGGAGGGGGGGCAGGGGGGGATAATGTATGGAGGAGGAGGGGGGGTCAGGGGGGGATAGTGGAGGAGGGGGAATACTGTGTGGAGGAGGGGGATCAGGGGGGATAGTGTGTAACAGAGGAGGGGGATCAGGGGGATAGTGTGTGGAGGAGGGGGGGTCAGGGGGGATAGTGTGTGTGGGGGGATGGGGTAGTGTGTGTGGAGGGGGTCAAGTGGGGTAGTGTATTTGGGGATGGCAGTCAGGTTATTTGCAGGCATGAGGGGAACTTTATTACTATGGTGGGTCCAGCAGGAGGCATTATTTCTATATAGGAGGCTCAGCAGAGGAGGCATTATTACTATTTGGAAGGCCCACTGAGGGCATTATTACTATATGGGGGCACAGCAGAGGACATTATTACTATTTGGAAGGCACAGCAGGGGATCCTATATACAGGGGACAACCCACATAGCTACTAGCCTTACTGCACATGACACAAAAAAGTGGAAGTTGTAAAGGTGCGGAGCCTAAGATGTTTGTCTGGCAGTTCCAGAAGAGACGAATTGTAGCTTCAAGAAATCTTCCTGGTGGTCTGGGCCGGATGGAGAGGAAAAGAAAAGTGACGCCTCAGATCAAAGAAGACATCACCTGTGAATTACTGTATGACTTTAGAAAGGTTGGGTAACTATGACATAAAACACGCACTGCTTTTTCTAGCAACAACCCAAATAAATGACTTGGGGGGAGGGGGGGCGCTTTTATGAAGATTCGCCCTGTAGTCAAAATTACCTAGAAACTGCCCTGCCTATTACATGGGACAATTATTGTGCGAAAAATCGTTGTATCGTTCAAATTTAAACGATAATCGTTCTGTATAATTGCAGGCAGGATCGTTCGTATGTCGTTGATTTAGATCTGAACCGAAAATGTTGTTAATTGTTCGCTAATCGTTCGCTGTAATTCCACGTTCGTTCGCTCAAGTTCCGCTTTTGTTCACTAATCGTTGAGTGTAATTGCACTTTTTCCATTGATTTGCTGGGATCCGGAGAAGTAAACGATCATAGTAAGTGTAACTAATGACTATCTGTGTTCTGTGTAATATAGTGAATGATTTCAGGTTGGAAATAAACAATCTCGTTTGTAATCGTTTATCGTTAGTCGTTAATCGTTAAAAATCGCTCAGTGTAATGCTGCGTTTACACGTAACGATTATTGGCCCGATCGTACGATTAGGCAAATTTTTTGCGTACGATGAACGACGATTTGATGACCTGATGAAAGATCAAAATGTACGATTTATCGTGCGTCGTTCGATCGTTCGCTGCGTTTACACGTACGATTATCGTTCGAATTCGACCGTTATCGCGCAAATTCGCACGATAATGGTTACGTGTAAACGCAGCATAATAGGACCTACTGTATAAATGACTAAACCAGCTTCTATGATGTGACAGGGGATGCACAATGTGTGTGAAGTCGGGGAAATGTTATAAGGTAGCATAGAACATGTACTCTGTGTTTGATGCAATAGAGAAGGGCAGAGTCTGTGAGTCAGCCAGCAGATGGGTTATCTTGGGCAGGATGAGTTTCTGTGGGACACACAAGCACAGGCTTGTTGTCCTGACTGTTCACCCGACCAATTCTGTCATCCTTTTTCCCTAGGATTGTATTTTCCTGTTTTGCTCAGGAAGATTTGTGTACACAATCGGCATCAAACAATGTGGTGTGTATACATGTTTACTTATACACAGTATCTGGTGTTTATATACAGAGACCTGGTGACATATACAGCTAGTGGTACAGCAGTATGATCAGATCCCCCCCCAAATCTTTCACCACCAAAAATGATCAGAGGTGGGATGAGAAAATGCTACAGGATTATTCACCCATCAGTTACATCATGCAAAATAGAAGGAATTGAAGTGGATAGAAATGATGTGATACTATATATTGTATAGTCAATTTTAAACCAGACGGGCATGCTATTAAGTCTATCAATTTATTGTTCTAGAGTAAAATGTGTACTACACCATCTATAATGGAGTACACCCTAATGGAATATTAATGGAATATGTAGCGCCAGCCACTGTTCTCTCTCTTTACCTGACGACAGCCAGAGACTGGCACGGAGGACAGCATAAGACGAACAAGTCACAAAAATGGTGACAGCCTCAGACTCCAAAAACATGAGGGCAACGTACAGAAGAAGGGGAGAGACACAAACGACAAAAGGTAGAGAGAGGAAGCACTGGACAATTTAAAGGGCCAGTACTCTCCCTTGGATTAAAGGGGACCCACAAGACGCTATTGCCCAAGGGCTAACAAAGACCTGAAGCCAGGCCCTAAAATTTAGCCATACAAAATGTAACCATTCCTCCTGATGTAGCCACTAAGGGTCATCATTATAGTAATTACATACTCCGGACAGGGCTATTGTGACATAATAATGGCTAAAGGTTGGTAGCTAACAGCCTTGGGTGTAGCTGAGGGAGGTCTCTGTCTGTTTGAAGCTGCACAGTCTGTCTGTCCACAATGGTAACCATCATTAAGCACCAATTCTAGTTAATGGCCCTTCACAAATCACTCTACAATTCAGATCACCTGCTAAAATAAGCATAAAATATACACACGTAGGTTTGTGCCTTACACTCTTTATGTCCTTCTTTTTATTACATGTTTCATTGCTGAATCTTTTGTTCTCCTTCAGGTTGCATTTTCTTTAGTTTTTCTGGCAAAGCTGTAACATCCCAGCATACCATATTTTGTTCTAGTATACACCGAAAAAAAACCTAAAAATTATGAGGTGAGACTTCTTTCGCACCTTGCGCAAACCCTTTTCTGATTCAACCGGGCTTGCGAATGGAACTGATCCAGCATGGTGATATCCATAGTTACCCAATCTTCAGGCGTAAGGAGCGGCAGCACGTGGGACGGGTAAATACTGATAATGACAGGTACTATATGCTTCAATGTTGTGTATTGATTTCACACATAACTGGGATATTATAAGGTAAAGGATCACAGGTGGACTTGCTGACTAGTGGAAGCAGGGGCGGATTAACTTTACCATAGGCCCTGGGCTGTTCACCAAGCCTGGGCCCCCCCACCCCACTGTAACTATGGAAGCACTAGCCTGGCGTTCATAGTACAGGACAGATAATGTCATGATGTCCTGATTTGTGCAAAATTGCTATTAAAAAAACTGTGACTTTTGCAAATCATGGCGGAAGTGTAGCCAGGAGACAGTACACCACTGAAAGTATAAGTCTTTTTGGGTGGTGATGGGCCCCCCAGGAACTCAGGGCCCCGGGCTGCCGCCCAAAACGCCCCTATTATAATCCACTACTGAGTGGAAGCAAGGGTAGGTGACAGCTGTAGGGGGAACTCCATGCCGAAAGCTTCATTTAACAGCTTTCTGTAGTATTAAGAAACATCACTGTTGGGGCACAGTGTCATTGGAGTCTCAGACCAAAAACAGAAGCCCTATGAGTTTGTGTGTATGGTTACTGTGCAGAATAAGGCTCAACTTATGGGCAAACTACCATCAGTGGTTGTTCATGAATAGGTATAAATATACATAGCTGTATTTCACCAACAATAACTTAATAGAAGCAGTAGTGGAATATATTAGGTCCTTTTCGGGCGGTAGCCTGGGGCCCATGGCCGCCCAAACAGACTTATACTTTCATTGGTGTATTGTCTCCTGGCTACAGTTCTGCCATGATTTGCAAAATATTGCTGCTTTTTTTTTTTACAGTAATTCAGGGCAAATACTGCAGCCAGAAGACAATTCAGTAACATTAGAGAACATACTGAAGGACCTTATCATGTGACTATGATGTCACCACAGGTCCTGTATAGCCTGCACTACGGAGGAAAAAGACTAAATCTAGTGCTACCATAGTTACAGTGGGGTTGGGGGGCCCAAGCTTAGTGAACAGCCCGCGGCCTATGGTAAAGTTAATCCACCCCTGAATATAAGATATCTGCTTATCCTCAAAATCTTTGTGCCCCCCCCCCCTCCATTGCAATTAAGATCCCCCAATATACTGAAAACCGCACAATGCAATAACAAGTAACTTCAAGGATTTGAAAGGATTGTATCATCTCATCTTGGGCGAGTTGATAGGAAGGACTGTCTGGTCATGTCACGAATAACCAGTGTTCCCTTTAAGCTGTGCAGGTGCCTGGGTGCACAGCTTCTATTACCCTACGCAGCTCTGGATCCCTGTGCAAATGTCACCATTCACTACAAACAGCATCCTCCGAAGATGAAGTGAAGTAGAATAGTGGAGCAGGACCTCTCGAGACTTGTGTCCTGCTCTGGCCGAAGCAATGGTGTCACCTAATCGCACCAGCCTGGGGATCCTGTTCCAATAGCTCTCATACAGGTGGTCTGAAGTCCTGAGGGACAGACGACGAAACTAAATTCAGCATGGGAGCCCACACTAGGAGGATATTGTGATTTAGTTTTTCCTTTGGGGCACAAAGGGCTTTACTACTATATGTTGCAAATGGGGCATAATTACTACATAGGGGGCATTATTTCTATGGGGTAGGTACATGGAGCATTATTACTATATAGTGGGGCATTATTCCTATGTGTTAGGCATATGGGGCATTATAACTGTATAGTGGGGCATTATTCCGATGTGGTATGCACATGGGGCATTATTTCTCTATAGAGAGAAAAGGGGGCATTATTACTGGATTGGGCCCAAGGGGAATTATTACTATATGAGGGACACAGGGGGCATTATAACTATATGTATTATATGGGGGCATTGGAAACATTATTACTATATGGAGGCACATTATTACTGAATGGAGCATGGGGGATTATTACAATATGAGGGGCAAAGGTGGCAATAATACTATATGTACTATATAGGGGCACTGGAAACATTATTACAGGGGGGCATTATTTCTAAATGGAGCCATAGGGGGCATTATTACTATATGGAGGCACAGGGTCATTTTTCTTATATAGTCACAGTGGACATTATTACTTTATGGGAATACAGGGGGTGTGTTTGTTTAGGAATACAAGGGGAAGATAACAACTCCAGTCAGACACAACGTCACCTGTGAGTCACTCTATGTAACTGTAATGATACAGGCTGCAGAGCTCTTATAGTATATCGTATGGTCTCTGTATGGGGGGGGGGGGAATACTGGTTACACTGGTCTTTACTGTGGATATAGTACATGGTGTGGAGGGATTATTTGGCCCTCATATAGTGCTGTTAGTAAGTTAGCCTTTTGACTAATGTACTGATGTTCTTATGAGGCTTTTTATTTTGTCCTCCTTTGCCGGATCATTGCCCAGCTCTCTCACCAGATTAGAGGGAACACTGTGAAAGTTTTTGAGCCTTAAACTGTCTGCAATATAGTCTATTATGTCACTATCAGTATAAGGATACTTGATTATTTCATAATTTTGTCACTATCATATAAAGAAACATATTGAAGCCGGTCATGAAATGACTCAATGAAGAATCATCATATTTCGTTTTAGGCTACAATGTGGGTAGAAATTACAACATCTGATGTACACGCTACTGTAATGTATGGTGATACTGCTAATGGGATTATTTATGGAGATGATTATCTTATGTGTTATCTTATGGAGCATCTATGGGTCATCCACTGGTCATAGGGCCAATAATTACCCAATACTGAGGAGCAGTTCGTTTTATCATGCGTTGCCCATCTCTACAGTCAAGTGTCTCTCGGACACTCTAAGTACTATCTAGAAGCATGTTCTCTTGTCTAGAGAGGTGTGGGAAATGTGAGAGATGTTTATAGCAGTAGATACTGATCTCTAACTATCTTTGATGAAAGTGGAAATGCAAAGGGTTAATCTGTACATTCTTTTATACTCTAGACATTTACTGTTCCCCATGTCCCCCTCCCATTCTCCACCCTTCCCACCCTTTCCTTTATTTTGCTGCTCTCCAGCCTACACACCCCTCCTTCACTGTCTCTCTCATTTTCCCACTCTTTTCATGGATATCCCTCCAATTCTACTGTACATCTCTGGCAGATTTCCCTCTCTTTTCTCATTATCCCTCCACTGCTTTTGTGTACTGTATATCCTTGCCTGCTGTGTACATCTATAGAAGACCATTAGATGCACTTTTTTTTTGTTAACAGAAGAGTTTTTCACTCCTGTCTGAGGATTTTCTGGATTAGGCCATGTTCAAACAACGTAAGTTCTGCAGTAATCGCGGCCGTTGTTGCAGCGACCATGATTACTGCGGAACTTACGTTGTGCTGAAGGCTGAGGGAATCCCGGCTAGAGTGTATACACATAGTATACTCCCTAGCGTCGTCATAGGATCCCTAGCGTCGTCATGAGAAACTGACATGTCAGTTCTCTGCGGCCGCTATTCAGTTTTCTGCAGCCGCAGAAAACCCTGTCATCTTACACAATGGAGCGTGCGGCTTCGGCCCTCGCTCCATTGTGTGCAGGGGGAGTTCTGATGCGGGTGCACACTAGTGATCAGCGGCGCTAAAGATCATCCGGCCGATACTGCAGGATGATATTTTCTAAAACCGCCCGTTTCGTGACCCTGCCAGGTCACGAAATGGCCGGTCTCTTACTATGTATATTTGGGCCTGTCTGCTGCCCTAGTGGACACAAAGCAAACAACATAGCAACCTAGATACGTGTATGTAGTTGTGTATAATTACTCAGGGAAAGAAATGTTTCCTGTGTATGTACAGCAGGAGAACTATTCCACATCTATACAATCACACTACAGTTACAGGCTATAGTCACACATTTCCATCAGTATTTTGATCAGTATTTTTTTTCCAACCAAAACCAGGAGTGAGTTGAAAACACAAAAAGGCTATGTTCTGGCATAATATTTTGGTCAGTATTTCTGTCAGTATTTTGGTCAGTATCTGTAACCAAAATCAGGAGTGGAATCGAAAAACTATAGAAAGATCTTCACAGTTTGGCCATGACCGCAAAATGCCTTTTTTTGGCCATTTGACGACAGTTTCTTTGGATGGCCGTCATTTTGCCCCAAAATAATGGCCAACGTCCGTTATTCCACAAATAATGGGTGTTTTAAAATAACGGCCGTTATTTAGGTGCAAAATGACTGCCATCCAAAAAAACAAAACAAAAAAACTGCTGTCAAATAGTAAAAAAAAGACATTGTGCGATCATGGCCAAACTGTGCAAATCTTTCCATTATAGTTTTTCTTTGTCAGTTCCACTGCTGATTTTGGCTTTAGATAGAAATACTTGCCAAATTACTATGTGTGAACATAGCCTTTCTGTGTTTTCAACCCACTCCTGGTTTTGGTTGAAAAAATACTGACCAAAATACTGAAGGAAATACTGTGTGTGAACATAGGCAAACTGAATATGATTATGACTATCTGAGTAATAAACATATTCAATAACAGCAAAATGTACAATAACAGACATTATTTAGCCTCAAAAGGCCAAAAAAAGGTCATTGTGAGAATTTAGGCTACATTTCCACAATAGGAAAATGATGGCCACTTTTTCATCACTATCTAAAGACAGTCGCCTTTTTGCACTAAAATGCCGACCAGCCGGCCAAAGGACGGTTGTCATTTTCCCATTATGGGATCATAGCCTTATTTTTATTTTCACCCAAAGTACGGTCATATTTGGCTTTTTTTTTTATTGTGGGTGAACCTAGCCTTATATTGTGTATAGACTGTATACAGTGTAATGTAATTTTATATAAGGCCATATGAAATCATAGTTGGTTAGGTAGTATAGATTTATATCTGAAATTTAAAGTCTTCAAGCTACAACCAGTAGCAGATTATAATAGGTCTGTTTTGGGCTGTAACCTGGGGCCCTGAGCTCCTGGGGGGCCCATGGCCACCCAAACAGACTAAGGGCCCTATTCCACCAGACGATTATCGTTTGCATAATCGTTAACGATTAACGATCTCAAACAACCGCTATTGCGAAAGACCTGAAAACGTTCACTCATTTCCATGGAACAATAATCGTTACTTATGATCGTAATTGCGATAGTTTTTCTTTGCCATTTATTCGCTATTGCGTTCGTATCTACTGCGAACGACCGAACGATGTCTTATTCAATGCAAACGTTTTGCGAACGAGCAATGATAAAAATAGGTCCAGGTCTTATAAAGCGATCAACGATTTCTCGTTCGGTCGTTAATCGTTAACTGCATTTCAACCGAGCGATTATCGTTTAGATTTGAACGATTTAACGATAATCTGAATGATAATCGTCTGGTGGAATAGGGCCCTTATACTGTTAGTGGAGTATCGTCTCCTGGCTACAGTTCTGCCAGGATTTACAAAAAAAACCACTGATTTTTTACAGCAATCATGACGTTATTTATACTGTACCATGAACACCATGCTAGTGCTGCCATATTTATGGAGTGGGGGGCCCAGGCTTGGTGATTAGCCCAAGGACTATGGTAAAGTTAATCCGGCCCTGGCTACAACAAAGTTTAAGGATATGTTTCCACAAGAGGAAAACGATGACCATCTTTCAGGACATTATTTGGATTCATCATTATGAAAAGACCAGAAAAACTTCTGCAATTTTCCCATTGTGGGAACTTAGCCATAGAGTTACCTATAGTGTCTAGTGTCCCCCGTAGTAGACATCTCCCCTAGTGTCCCCCGTAGTAGACATCTCCCCTAGTGTCCCCCGTAGTAGACATCTTCCCTAGTGTCACCATGTTGTAGACATCTCCCCTAGTGTCCTCCTATGACAGACATCTCCTCTAGTGTCCCCCATGGTAGGCATCTCCCCTAGTGTCCCCCATGGTAGGCATCTCTCCTAGTGTCCCCCATGGTAGACATCTCTTCTAGTGTCCCCCATGGTAGACATCTCCCCTAGGCCCCCCCAAGGTAGACATTTCCACTGGTATTCCCCTTCCCCAGTAGATAGTGTCTCCCATGGTAGACATCTCCACTAGTGTCCCCCATGGTAAACATCTCCCCTACTGTCCTCCATGGTAGACATCTCCACTAGTGTCCCCCATGGTAGACATCTCCTCTAGTGTCCCCATGGTAGGCATCTCACCTTGTATCCCCCCTTACCTAGTGACCCCCAAAATAGACATCTCCCCTATTATCCTATCCCTTCCTCCAGTACATAGTGTATCCCATGATAGGCGTCGGGAGGCCCAGTGTATTGCAAGGATGGTCCCCCTGATATAATGGGCCCCACAGCAGCTGCTATGGTTGCTACGGTGGTAGTTACCCCCCTGTTTTCTTCTGTTTGGTCACATTCAATATTTTTGCATTTTTGTGTCTGGTATTTTGAACATAGATGACAGGATGCCTAAATGCACAAGTGACTTTGTCAGTGATGCCCATAACAGTAGTATTTCAGGAGAATGTCTTGAATTCTTGAGAGTTTTGTTTGGTGGTGAGCTCATTATTTGTGTGATTTTATCTTGGTACATACATACAGTAGGTAGGGGCACAGTAAACAATGTTACTCGGTTAGTGCATGCCTGAAAACTCTTTTCCATTGTTATTGGAGATGATTTTTACAGATGCTCAGGTGGTGCCGGTCATGAAAAGTCAGTGAGTCTGAATGGGATGGCCTTTAAACCAGTCTGACACATTTATGTGCAGGTAATACTTGTGGCAGGTACATTATCTGCACAAATGTTAAAAAATTTCAGATATACTTTTTAAGATCGTCAAAAGGACGGCCATACACATATGTTTGGTTTATGTAACATATATGCTTATTTGTGCTTGTTACATTGCAATGTCTGTATTTAATGTTCCAGGCATTGGCTAGGTTCACACTATGTTAAAATGACATCCATCTTTCATAACAACGGCCATCATTGCGTAGATAATGGACATTATTTTTAAATAATGAACGTTATTATTAGCCATTGCATGTATTGAGAAATGTATTACAATGAGAATGATATGAATAAAATTTTGTTTAAAAGAAAAAAAAATGACGTCCGTTTTTTATTGGACGGCTGTCATTTAACAACAAATAACGAGCCGTTATTACATGAATAATGGCCATTGTTATACAATAACGGCTGCTATTTGTTGTCCGAATAAGAACAGCTGTCATTTTGGTGGTGTGAACATAGCCTTATACTGTCTTGACTTATTTAAGAATTAAAATATTATACAAAATTCTGTTTACCCTGGATGACTATTATTAAACCAATTTATTACTACAAATAATTGTTTTTTTGGAATAAAAAAAAAGATTAGTAAGAAAACTATATGTTATTAGGATGGTCAGTAAATGGAAAACCAGACTTGCACAATTATTGGAAGGGCTGTCTAATGCAATAGTCAATGGCAGCCAACAACTCTTGGGCCACAACCACACAATGTCTTTTTAGGCCCCTTGACTGACGGCCATCATTTTGCACCCAAATAAAGACCATTATTTGTGAAATAACAGCCATTGGTTTGAAATAACTGCCATTATTTGGGTGCAGAAGGACGGCTGTCCAAAAAAACGTCCATCAAATGGCCAAAAAAGACAGTGTGTGGTTGTAGCCTTGGTCTGGATCAGAAATTTGAAGATTGTCCTTATGACAATGTCCATCAGATCTTCACTGCATGACTTGGCAGAACCATGAATGGTAAACTGTGGTCTATAAAGTTATCTGGTCTAAAAGGTCCTTAACCTCTTCCCATCAGTAATACATATATACGTTCCTACTGCGAATACCCCATGCAGTAGGAATGTATATATACGTTTCTGACTGAGGGGCTTACTGATGTGTGCAGGACCGCTGCAGTGAGAGCGGTCCCGCGCACATTAGTGTGTCCGGGGCCAGAGGTAATAAGAGGCAGCTGCGATCCCACAGCTGTGTCTCATTACCCCCTAAACGCAGCTATTTATAGCGATTGCGGCGTTTAAGGTACTCTGTGACAGAACAAGTTTCTGTCATTAAGTGATCAGGGGGTCCTGATCGCTTGTGCCGACGGGCGGGGGTAAGTCACTTACCTCCGTCCCGTCTGATCGGCGATCCATGTATAGTGTCTGCTCTCAGGCAGGCTCTATGCATAGATTGCTGATAACACTGATCTATGCTGTATTGCATTACAGAACATCTACTATGTGCGATGACATGATAAAGTAATTCACACCATGTCCATAAACATTAAGAAAAGCATGCTTGAAGATTTTACTAAAAATAAGTGTTTTCGGGAGAGTTTGGGTTCACATTACGTTTTTGCAATCTGTTTTTTTCCTCCATTTTTGATCCGTTTGATCCAAATGCATTTGTTTTTTTTTTACGTACATATAAATAAGGTCAGCTACGTTTTTGTGTATGTTAAAAAAAAACCTGATGTGTTTTGATCTATTTTTTTTTTTATAATGGAAGTCAATGGAAAAACAGATCAAAACGAATGCGCAAAAACGGATGAGAAAAAAAACGGATTGCAAAAACTAAGTGTGAACCCACACTGTGAGCCTAACACTTTAATCCGAAAAGCCCATGTTCATGATGGTTTATCTGTAGTCAGATCACTGTTCACATCACACATTGTTTACTGTGCTAATGTTATAATCCACAACAATCCCACCTCTCCTAGGGTCTGCTTGGGAACAGAGCTAACTGGAAAGTTCTCACCCATGGAGACTACAAACTCTTCCCATCACATTTACACAAACATACACTTCTTCTATTGTCATTGAAATGGTTGATTACAGCGGCCATGATAACCGTGAGCATTCAGGCTTTTATGGCTTTTAAGTCAATTGGCCCTTGTCAAGTCAAGTGGCATCATGATAACTTTTTAGTCTACAGTAAAGTTTTATTGCTTTTATATTTATTATCTGGAGAAATAAGAAAGACCAGGGTATACCAGTAAAAAGCAGGTAACGTAAAAGGTGAACATACACCAGATTATTAAACATTAGATCATTTTTGTGCCGTCTTTCAGTTTTAATAATTTACTGTATTGTTTGTTTTTGGTCTTTGTTGGTTACAGTTATCGACAATACTTTTTTTGTTAAGACATTCAAAAACATCCATCTGAAGTCACTAGCGCATCGCAGGCTGTATAAAAGTACACTGCATTAATTTTTTTTCCATCCGTACTTTCTCAAAATGACGTCCGTCATTTTGCATTTTTGGTGCCCACCATTACAATGACGGCCTTTGGTACCTTACTCTAATTCAGGCCCTTTTGGGTATGGTTCTTTTTTGAAGGTCCATTGAATTTAGTAGTAAAGGCGATGAAAGGACCGTGAAAAAAAATTGTTTTATGAACAACTAAAAATAATGTCCACGAATAATTGTCATGAACAATAATTTGATGTCCGCAAAAGGAAAGTCTGTTATTCAATACTACACAATGAGGGACATTTATCAAGGGTTTTGCACCTACTTTTAGGTGAATAATTGGATTTTTTGACCCTTTTATGAAGCAGTATTCGACGGCCAATCACGTAAAAAAAAAAGGGATGCGTTTTAATGTGTTTTTTTTTTTTTCATAATGGAAGTCAATGGAAAAATGGATCAAAACGGATGCACACAAATGCATCCATTTTTCCATCCGTTTTTTGCAAAATCGGATGAAAAAAACAGGGAGATTTATCAAACATGGTGTAAAGTGAAACTGGCTCAGTTGCCCCTAGCAACCAATCAGATTCCACCTTTCATTTTCCAAAGAGTCTGTGAGGGATGAAAGAAGTTATTCAATACTACACAATGGGGGACATTTATGAAGGGTTTTTTGCACCTACTTTTAGGTGAATAATTGGATTTTTTGCCCATTTTATGAAGCAGTATTCAACAGGCGAATATTTTTTACATGCAAATTTTTTTTTAATCTGCTTTTTTTGGAGTATTCACCTAAAAATATGCATAATCCGTGATTTGCGCCCAATTTATCGTTTATGAATTTTTAAAAAGTCACACAAAGTGGTGAATGCCTATTCTGAGAATATTCTGAGAACATTATTTTCACAAATTTATGAAAAGTTTGTTAAATTAGTCTTATTTGGCTGGGTAAAAAAACAGATGAATGCTCTGAAGAAAAATTGCACTTTACACTCAAAAGTAAATTTCCCCTATGTGTATTAGGCAGCCGTCATTCCATTGACTTCAATTATAATTCAGTAATAATGGACATTATTTAAAATGTCCTCTCTCTCTTTTTTAGTGTGAACATAGCCCATGATAGGTGGCCATACACCTTCAACAATCAATGGCTGAATAACCGTTTTTATTAACTCCTGTCCGCCGGCCGTTCTCTCCATACCCAAAAATGTTCGGCATGGCCGAGCATTTGTTGTGTTCTCTATGGAGAGGGAGGGGTAAGCTGCAGTCAAAGATAGATAGCCGGTAACAGGAAAGGTAGATAGATAGATAGATAGATAGATAGATAGATAGATAGATAGATAGATAGATAGATAGGAGATAACAGATAGATAGATAGATAGAGAGATAGATAGATAGATAGATAGATAGGAGATAACAGATAGATAGATAGATAGATAGATAGATAGATAGATAGGAGATAACAGATAGATAGATAGATAGATAGATAGATAGGTGATAGATAGGAGATAACAGATAGATAGATAGATAGATAGATAGATAGATAGATAGATAGATAGATAGATAGATAGGAGATAGATAGATAGATAGATAGATAGATAGATAGAGTATGTAGATGATAGATAGATATGAGATGGATAGATACATACAGTATGTAGAAGATAAATGATAGATAGATATGAATTATTATATGACCTTCAAAATGTTTATTACCATTTTAAGTGTTCTACACAAAATCACTTCAGCACCAAAAGCCATCCATCTATTGGTAATGACAGCCACAGATAATGTTCATGACCATTATTTGCAGCCATCATTACCAATAGACGGCCGTCTTTTGGCGCTAAAAGGACGGCCGCCATTTACCCATTGTGGGAACATAGCCTTTAGATGAGCATTTTGGGTGTTACCTTTACCCAAAGACCATAAAATGACACAACTTGGCATATTGAGGCAGAATCCTCGATTTCACTTATAGAAGCTAAAAAAAAAGTTAAGTTCTAAAGATCGTGACCAGGCACACCAAATTCAATATGTCTATGTTTATATCATATCAATGGGTGCACTATAGACACAATATAGTTTCAGTGTGCCCTACCCTGAAACTACTGTACATAATGGTGCTTTCAACCCTCTGACACCTCCAGCCCGCTGCAATGTAAATACATGTTGTGTATGGATGCGGCAATGGAAAAACAGACTTCTGGTTATTTAGTGATTATTAAAACAAAAACATCCATAAAAGATCTAGAGCGTCTGCTCATAAAAAAGATTTCTCGAACATGAAGGAGCAATTTTAGTTCCGTTTTTACCCTATTAATATTTTACTACGATAGATACGATATCAGAACATTGGCCGTTTAATCGTTCTCAGGATCAGACCCAAGATCTGAGGTTTGAATTAATTAACAGTCAATGGGACAAAGCTCCAGCTGGGACGAGAAGAAGGCTGCAATGTTTTGGCAGACGCGTGGCACAAAAGGACGGGTGACAATGGAGTCTCAGCTCTGACTCCAGAAACTTTAGAGGTTTAAAGGTAGACACAGACATTAGCAATAATAATGAGAAAAGTTTTAATGGGTTTCTCACTGAGAAATCCCATACCTGCTACTATTACTGAGCAACAAACCCAGATTCTAATAAGTCCTGATAGGTCCCATTGACTTATAATGGGGTGTGTCAGGTTTTTGCTGGGTTTTCAGGGTTTTTGAGTACAAGAATAGTGCTGCAAACTGTGATTTTTGCTAGTCAGTGGCTTAGGCTGGGTTCACACTACATTTTTGCAAAAAACAGATAGAAAAACAGATGCATGTGGGCATCCGTTTATCCATTGACTTCCATTATAGAAAAAAACAGATCAAAACGCATCTAAAAAACTTTTTTTAAATGAACACAAAAATAAGGTTAAAAAAAAAAGGATGTGTTTTCATCCATTTTTTTAATAATAGAAGTCAATGGAAAAAGGGATCAAAACAAGTGCACACAAAGGCATACGATTTCACGTTTTTTTTTTTTTTTTTTTTAAAACTGATTAAAAAAATGGATTGCAAAAACGTAGTGTGGACCCAGCTTAAAAAAAAAAATTGTATGTACAGGTGGAAAAAAATAAACAAAAAAAAAAAAAATTACAAACAGCTGATTTAGGCAAAAACAGGTAATAAATGATAAGTATGTTGTTTTTTTTTACAGCTATAATCAATGGTTAGACAAGCCCCTAAAGATGTCACTTCTGATAGATAGATAGATAGATAGATAGATAGATAGATAGATCATGAAGCATAGTTTTCACCGTTATTAGCCAGGGTTGATTATCAACAAAAGACAAGTCGGGAGAAGTGATGTCATATGCATGGATGTTTTGAGAACCTGTGATTAAGAAAGTATAGTAATAACGCTATAGCCGCTGCTAAATCTCTGACATCCCGTTAATCTCTTTCAATTGGCCGGCCTTAGAGCATTCACAATCCTAGAAATGGTCTAAAACTTTCCAGTAGGCCCTAAGGGCATTTCTATAGCACTCTCTATTCATAGAACCTGAATCATGGCCTGGAGGCTTGATGTTTTTGTCTTTAAACCTACAACCATCCTGAACAATATATTATTGCACTTTACTTGAAGGCTTCCAAGTTTTATTAACTCCTTAACGGCCAGAGGTGTTTTGCGACCAGAAAAAAATTTCACCTTTTGGAATGCTGCATTCTACGTCTTCTTTCAGAGGCAAATTTTGGGCTTAAAAAAATTTCTTTAAAAACACACTAAAAAAAAAAAAAAGAACTGACAGCAGTTTTTACGCTTTTTGCAATTTTTTCTGCCATTTTTACAATGTAGCGTGTATTTGTGTATGCAGTGTTTTATTTGGCATTTTTTTCTCTGCCTTTTTTTACTTTAAGGCATGTGAAGCACCAACACCCATATACGTGGCATTTTTTTGTGGCATTTATCTCATCTATGGAAGTTTACAGAAAAAAATATGACACAGTTTCTGAAGAAAAAACGCCAAAGCATACTGCAATTTTGAAAACCTGCCAAAAATAAAAAACAAAAAAGGGCTGAAAAAAATGTCCAAAACAAAAATGTCAGGTAAGTTTAGTGTTTCATAGTTTCCAAATTTTATATACGAAAAAAATTCCAGCGCATACAAAGCCTGCAGCAGTAAAGTTGTTTTATTTCATGTCCATATGCAGCATATAAGGTTAGAGGATGCGTCTCAGCTATGCGCCTTTCTCTACTGTCTCGATTAGTTAAGAAAGGTGTATAGCTTAAAAGTGTCCTGTAACCTTGGCGTGTCCTGTGTCCTGTAACCTTGACGTTATGTGAACTTAGCCTTATACTGCAAAAATGCCTGTATTTGCTGCAGGAACGTTACCTTTTTACAACAAAATTGCGGGCACCGTTGGGTGTCCCCACAATTCAACGAACCCTTGACTACAATGTAAAGAACGTCCGCCGTACGTACTTTACATTACCTAAACAGCTATTGTTTAATAGGCATCTTTATTGTTTTATTGTCCGGTCTAAAGAATGGACGCTAAAATAACAAAGTGGGAACACAGTGCGTGGAACTGCATTGAATTCAATGCAATGCCGCAGCTGCAGAAAAGAACGGTCGCTGATTTAATTAAAATCAGTGTCCGTTCTTTACTAAAAACCAACATAGTGGGAACATAGGCTATGGCTATGTTCACACCACGTTCAAAAAAAGAGGAAAGGTGTCCACCTTTTCTATTTAAAAAGACATCCGTTTTTGCCACTATTTCATTGACTGACGTCCAATGCGCACAGTATGCAACTGAATCACAGATACTGTAGTACATATTGCGGAAAAAGGTAAGGGGGTTTTCTGGTCATAACATACTGAACGCTTTCCCTCAGGATAGGTCATGTGTATCTAATCTGTGTTTTTCAAAACCATGGTTCTGGCATACACAGATAAAAATGAGCAAGAAGTGGATGGTTCCATTCTCTTTGTAGTGGCCATGCAGGGTTATTGCAGCTCAGTTCCTATTTACTTCAGTGGCAGCTGAGCTGCAGTAGCATAGCACGGCCACTACACAATGAATGGAGCTGTCTTCTTCCAGCTCTGTTCACTGTATATATGTCAGATCTCTACCCATCAGATATTGATGACCCCAGCGATCTGAAATAAAATAAATTAGGCATGTCACTAAGGGGTTAATGGCAGCTCTCTCTTAGCCAAAGAGTTTGCAGATTGGCTTGGCCTCTAAATTCCCCAGACCTGAACCCAATCGAGCATTTTAGGAATGTACTGGAAAAACAAGTCTGATCCATTGAGGACACACCTCCCAATTTACAAAATTTACAGGACTTAAAAGATCTGCTGCTAACATCTTGGTACCAAATATCACATCACACCTTCCGAGGCCTTGTGTAGTCCATAACTTGATGGGTCAGATATCCTTTGGGAACATGAGGGGTCTGTGTTTGTTGCCCATAAAAAACAGTCAGAGATTGATTTTCAGTTCAAAGTGATTTAAAAAAAAAAAAAATTCTTAACAAATGTCGGTCCGGGAAGATCCGCCCGCTCGTCTCTAGAAATGATACAGAATTAAATGGGACTGAATTCTTTTTTCTGTACGTACTTTTCGACTTGTGGATAATGTGGTTGATTTCCCAGTTCTCGTCACTTTCTGGTTGTCTTATTGGAGGTCTATAGAACACCCAATTTTTTTCTTCTCTCCTCCAGATATCCTAACCGCAATGGTAATTTCCATAATGCATTTGTTCTTGGTTGGTCATGAAGGCATCCAGTTACTTCTGTCCTGTGCTCACTGCTAACATGTTAATAAGGTCGCATGGCAGGAAGCCCATGTACAGCATAGCCATTTTCTTGAAGCCATCATGCTAATTTCAAGGATTAGAAGAAAAAACATAAACACAAGTGTGGGTATAGCATAGCTAATCATTTCAATGTAAACTCCAAAGAATTCTTATTAAGGCTATGTTCCCACTAGGCAAGAGACCGGCCGTTCCGTGACCCCGGCCGGGTCACGGAATGGCCGGTCTCTGGCCGGATCATCTCGGCCGTTACTTAAGTACCGGCTGGATGATCTTTCCGGCCGCGGAGCTCTGATGCGGGCGCATCAGCGTGCGCCCGCTTCAGAACCTCCCATAGCACACAGTGAAGCGAGTGGCCGGAGCCGCTTGCTTCACTGTGTGAACTGACAGGTCTTTCTGCGGCCGGAATTCACTGAATTCACGAAGCGCATACGATGTGTGTACACTCCGGCCGGGATGACATTCAACATAGAGCTATGTCACACATTGCAAAACTACAGCCGTAATTTTACGTAGTGTGAACATAGCCTAAGGGTGGGATCACACTTAACGGAATCACAGCGGATTTCACGCTGCAAGTTCGTAGTGAAATCTGCTGCTATTCCCGTACTGTTAGTTTGAATATGATTACATACTCGCAGCTGAATTTCATCGGCTCGGTGTAAAAAAGGGGACTGCTGATTAGTCTTTGGCTTTGTGTTCTTTTTTTGTTTCTATGATAACAAATGTTACATTCCATGAAAGCCTTATGTGTCATATATATGTTTTCCAAATTTTGTGTTTGTAACTTATGGCAACAGTCATCTAGGCGCACAGGAAAACAAAATGGTGGAGTATAAGGTGGTATTCACAGCAAACGAGAGCAGAGGAATGATAAAATTCTTGCTTCTGCAAGGAAAGTCTGCGAAGGTTATTCATGGTGATATGTCACAGACATTTAGGGATCAATGCCCTTCATATCCTACAGTTAGGAGCTGGGTTGCCATTGCATCACCAATGATGAGGAACATCCTGGACGACCTAGAGTGATTGTTGTTCCAGGGATCGTCAATGCTGTGCACAATCTCATACTGGAGAATCAGCGAATTTCAGCTAAAGAAATAGCAGACATCATGGGCATTTCTTGTGTCATTATCCAAGAACATTTGCACATGAAGAAGCTATCTGCAAAGTGGGTCTCCAAATCTTTGAGTGACAACTTCCTGGTCCATTTGTCATCTTTCCGGACTGCCTGGATCGTCTGGTCACTATAGATGAGACCTGAATTTATTTGTATTACCCTGAAACCAAGGAGTAGTCAAAAGAGTGTAGGCACAGTGGTTCTCCTGGTCCAAAGAAGTTTAGGGTGCCAAAATCAGCTACTAAGGTGACGGCGTTTATGTTCTGGGATAAGGTGGGTATGATGCTGGTGGACTACCTTCAAAATGATTCCCGCATCAATGCAAAGAATTGAACTAAACTTTTGGACTAATTGAAGGCAGCTCTGAATGCCAAAAGGTGCAGCAAGCTGTCCAAAGAAACCTTATTCCTGCAAGATAACACCTCCGCTCACACTCCGCTCAAGTGACCATGGCAAGACTGGTGGAGCTAGGCTTCCAGCTGGTTGACCACCCAACTTCTTCACCAGATCTAGCTCCCTCTGACTTTCACAAACAAGAAAAAGCAAGCAGCACTGCTGAGTGAAAAAAAGTTAGGTGCCAGCGGTCCTGGATCCTGACCCGGGATCGTATTCAAATAGCAGCAAGATAGTCCACGGCACTCACAAGGTTAAGTTGAAAAAAAGTTCAGTGATTTATTTGTGCATCGTAACACAGCACTCCAAACAACAGTCCCTCTGACTTTCATCTATTTCCATACTTGAGGAAACACCTCAAAGGTACCAAATTTCACACCATTTCTGATGCCATGGCTGCTACGGATGACTGGTTTGGGGCACAACTGAAATCTTTCTTTTTGCAAGGTTTACAGAACTTGGAAAACCAGTGTAAGAAGTGTGCTGACATCAGTGGAGAGTATGTGTAATAAATGTAAAGTTTCATCTTCCTATCTAGTTTCTTTCTGGATAAAGCCAAAGACTTATCAGCACCCCCTCGTACATTACCGATCCACGCCTCGGCTTGCTTTGGGGGCTATTGGCATCCTGAGGTCCCACTCAGCCAATCAGTGCGGTGCCCCGCCGCAGCCACTGATTGGCTGAGCAGGACGGCAGGATGACATTTGCCTCGATTCCGTTACATGTGAATCACTAATCACTAATTTTGTGTAGATAGCAACAACATGGGCACCTATGGCAAAAACCAAAAAACAGATGATTTTCTAGTTCTTGCCCTGTTTAAGTACATGTAAAGTACACGTCACTTGCAACTTATTATTAAACATTGGTTCAGCATCTTTTATAAGCCTAGACAAGTTCACACAAAAGACGTAGGAACATAAAGTAGCCGATTCCATTTTAATTGTTACTTACCTGAAATTGCATATTTTACTACCTGCCCCTTTCTGAGGTTTAGGTAGTAAAAGAGTTGGAAAATAGTTATCGAAACGTTTCATGTAGGGAACACCCTAAACATAAAGTGCACCCTTTCAGGTTTGGAATATTAACTTTTTAATGCACATATAAATTTTAATCAACAGTCTCAGACATTTCTTGGTATTCTTACTTCCTGTATGGGATTTTTTTTTTGTAACCCTGTTATCTACCAACTTCATGCCATCTCATCATATACACCATATTATAAAGGAGTTCCCCCTAAGGTATACGGCCCAATGGTCATGTCCACACTGCTCTAGTAATCTTACAAAGCAGATGCTGGAATTTCTTAGCAGAACTTAACATCCCATTGTACATGGTAACTTTTGCCCATGCTTATTCAGGCCTTGGCGCAGTAATCTGCCTTAAAGTAAGGCCGAGACTCTACTTTTGACCATGATTCAGTGCCAAATTGTATGTTTCCTTTGTACCTTCGCCACTCATCTCCAAGGCCTGCCAGTCTGTTTGGCTTGGATGTCAGAGAGCCAGTCCAATCATGCCCTGGACATCACATAAGACGTCCACTTGTGCCCTTGGACATTGCATGTCTCTTGTACCGTGAGATGGCGTTTCATATTGGATTGGAGTGCTTGGAGTTTTGACCTCTTTGCCTGTCTTTCTGACCTTAATTTTTGCCTGCTGTTCTTGTACTGTTTTGCTATGCCTGGTTCGATCTGTAAATGCCTGACTAATCTTTATTGTTTTTGTCTCCTGTCTTGTCTCATTGTGCCTCACTTACCTAGTAAAGGAAACATTGCCCCAATTATTGCTGTGTTGGATTGGGCTTGCAAGTAGGCAGGGACAGTGGTGGGGGTCTAGCGCTAGGGCTCACAATGACTGTCTTTGTCTTCTATCCAGATCCCCGGTTCCCTTACAGTAACTGCTAGCAGAGCTTCTAGGGCAAAATGGTTGTTACAAGAACTTGTCTTTCTTACAGAAACAGAATTTTAATCGCTAAATCTTTCTTCGCAGTATTGAAAAACATATCAGCTTTAACTCATTGGCGTAGTTTTGCCTTGTTTAGAGGTCATCTTTTTTTTTTTCAGCCAATGACAGAACAAAGCTGTGCTGGGCTGTGAATGGTTGTTCTGGGAATTTTTTTTTACCAGTTTTTCACTGAATAATAAATCTGGCCCAAAGTGTCTTGTCATTTGCAGTTGTTGTCACAAATTGCTCAGCTGCATGAATGGACCCCACCATTCAATTGTTGTTGGCATCTTCGTTCCTGAGTTTCTAACTCACTATGCTCACACCCCAGACAACTGTTAGGCTCTTCTTTTCAGGGTTGAGAGCAATTTTTTGTGCTTAAAGGGGAACTATCAGCAGGTTAGATTTGCCGAGGAGGAAGGTATGTCTCTTACCTTCCTCCTCTGGGCCGTTCCCGTGCTGTTAGCAGTTTACTCCTCAGTCCGGAGCACTGTAAGAAGCATTCCTCCTCCCCTATCATGCGAGCCGGCCTGCTCCTTATAATTAATGGCATCCCTATTTTGTAAGCATTGATAATGTGTTGGATTGCACTCCCTATGGCATCTTGAGGATCTTGGAAATGCCTATTCGACTCTCTGTACTATAGAACAAAATAATGTATCTACATTCTAGAAGCACAGCTGAATATATGAGAGGTACCATGTGTCCCCTTGACCTAATAGATATCTAGCAGTGACAGCCAGGCCAGTCTGGTCACTGCTGTATACTCTTCTATTACCTGCAGGGTGATCAGCATCTGCGTCGAGCTGGTATCTAATCGTATTTGAAAAATCTTATGCATAGTACAGTTGGCACAATGGGTGCGGGGAGATTTGTATGTGGACTGGAGGGGCTTGTGTGCCAGGGCTTCTTTTGAGTGCCAGTCCAGGCCTGGCACCAACAGTTTGGAACATGTATTGTATCACACAATTGTATCTGAAAAATTCCCTTTAAGTCACGTATATGAGTCCATGGACTTTTCTGGAAGCTGTTTAGTGTCAGTGTCTGTAGCAGGTAGAGTGCTGTAAATGTCATACACCTGTGTGCCAGCATAGTGCAGCAATAAAGCCATTTTCCTTTTATAATTTTTTTTTATGTCTATTTTCTCCAGTTTTTAGCCAGGTTACTGCTATCAGTTGTATAATATTTTGGGAACACAGCAGGTAGTCTGCCATACTGACTGTACTATGCAGGTAATTGTGCTGCAGTCTGTATGCAGGTTACATTTAAATCTGTACTGTGCTATATACCATATGTTTAGATTGGCTACTGAAATCTGATCTTTCTGGAGCCTTTAACATTGTTCTGTAACACTCTCGAGGTTGTTCTTGTCCTTTTCTTGTATTTTCTCTACTTATAATTTTTTGTCCCTCCCATAATGTAAACATTAGGTTCATGTAAAGGCAAGAATGCAGCAATGAAAACGAACATTGACAACTTAGTAGAATGTATCATTACATTATAAGGTAAAAAGATTGCAAAATCTTTAGGTGTATACAACATGTGTGACTGTGATTTTCTTATTACAGTTGATTAGAATCAGCTGATCACCTCTGGTGCCCGCTTCTCTCAAAGCAGAAGTCCGTCTGTAGCAAAATTCTGACAGCCGGCAGGGGTAGGGGAGAAAATAACAATCACGCTTTGCTGACCTCTCCCCCTGCCGACTGACTGGCTCCAGGACCCCAACGCAAGGCATTTTTCCCAGATTTGTGATGGCTTCACGACTATGGGGAAAAAGCCCATTGTGGCTGATGGATCGCATGCTCAGCCAATCAGTGACTGCAGCAGCATTCCACTGACTGGCTAAGTGGCCAGTCCATCAGACGGGATGTGACGTTGGCTCTACAGGATATCCCAGAGCCTGGTGGGGGTCCCGGAGCGGTGATTCAATGCTAGAGAGGTGTGGTGGTCTACTGCGTATAGCCTTTCAGCCTATAGCCTAGTGGACTGTTTTTGTTGTGAGCTTGGCTGAAGATGTTATTTGTCAAGACGACAGTGTTAGTTCAGCACACAGGTGTGATGTTGGTACCTGTTTTGTATATGGCCAGTCCATGTCCCCAAATGGTCGGTAACCTCCAGGTTTGTTGTGGGTCCCTTGGGGTCTTGTCACAGCCACCTCGAGTGGCAACTCACCCACCCGGGATGTCGGTACCGCCACCCTCAGAAAAGGGGAAAAATAACCTTTACTCTTACAAGGAAGAGTGACATTTGCTTTACATAAGTTTCCGATCAGTAGGTTCTTCCTTTAGGCTGGAAGAGAATATGATCTGCACATTCAATCTGACACTTTTTCAAGATGATAACTGATGGAAAGGCTCAAGGATGTATCGGATGACTCTTACAGTGATCTTTAAAATTCGGAAAGGAAGTGGTCTCTTTCGCTGTACATCCGTATGTTAGAAAGAAGGAACGAAGCAAGATGAAAGGATAAGGAAGTTGAACTATTACTAGGGACAAAATCAGAGTTTAGCTTACAACCAACCAATTAAACGTGCAGTACAAGGTAGAGAGTAGAGCAAAAAGACAATGTAACCTTCGTACTTAAAAGCTTAGCAGCATAAACTTAGATTTCTGCTACCAATGACATCATTGACAGCAACCCCACCTCCAATGCACTTGATCCAAAGCACAGGTGAGTAGGCGCGGGTTATCCACCACAAGGGCCAGATCAAATAGGATATCAAATTTAATTAGCAAAACAATAAAATACATAAAAGGGTAAAAGCACAACGCGTTTCCAGGTCAGAGTGGCTTCTTCCTCGGGTGCATGAGGGTACTGAACTTTCACACTCTCTATATATATAAAAACAAAGGAAATGAAATCATCAGTCATAAAAACAAAGATGGCACTCAATTTAACCTCTGAAAGACAGAGACAATTATCATTTTTCCACTTTCGTTTTATCCTTCATGTGCTTAAAAGGCCATAGCACTTGCATTTTTTCACCTGGAGATCCACATGAGCCCTTATTTTTGGTGCCACTAATTGTACTTTGCAATGACAGGTTTAATTTTTGCATAAAGTATGCTGCGAAACCAAATAAAAAAATTATATGTGTGGTGAAATTGAAAATAAAATGCAATTTTTTTCTATTTGGGGTGGGGGGTTGTGTTTACGCAGTTCGCCCTAGGGTAAAACTGACATGTTATACATGTTCCTCAACTTGGTGCCATTACAACGATATGTAACTTTTATTTTAATTGCTAGCTTTTTAAAAATTAAGACCTTTTTTTAAAAAATAAATGTTTATTAAGATCGTTCTATTCCCAGGCTTATAGGCGCTTTTATCCTTTGGTCTATGGGGCTGTGTGAGGTGTCATTTTTTGCAACATGATCTGTACTTTCCATCGGGACCTTGTTTGTTTTTATGCAACCTTTTGATCACTTTTAATTACAATTTTTCTGGATCTAGTGCGACCATAAATGTGCAATTTTGCACTTTGGAATTTTTTTGGCGCTTACGCCATTTACCATGCGAGATCAGGAATGTGATAATTTAATAGGTTGGGGGATTACGCACATGACGATACCAAACATGTTAATTTGTTTATTTATTTTTATTTCTAAAATTGGAAAAGGGGGGTGATTTAAACTTTTATTAGGCGTAGTAAGAACAAATGCAGAAGCGGCAACTCACCAAGCAAGTGCAGGTTATTCAAGACGTTCACCGATCATCGGTACACAGGCATGGCAATCGCAGAGTGTGTCGCACTGAGGCACTTTGCCTCAGTGGAACACACTCTGCGATTGCGATGCCTGTGTACCGATGATCGGTGAACGTCTTGAATAAACTGCACTTGCTTGGTGAGTTGCCGCTTTCTGCATTTGTTCTTACTACGCCACATGAGATTGTCTATATGCTGAGCACCACCCGAACAGTGCATCACACATCATACATGCCAAGATTGCACGCCAGCAACCCCTAACACGGTGTGAATGAAGACAGTGCCAAGTGCTTATTGCTCCTATTGAACTTAAACTTTTATTAGGTGAAGGGATTTTTTTTATCAATAACAAAACATTTTTATTTTTTTTACACACTAACTAGAAGTCCCCCTGGGGTTAGGGTTATTTACTACACTGATCTCTTATTAAGATCTCTGCAGTACATTTAGGCTATGTTCACACAACGTGAGAGACCGGCCGTTCCGTGACCCCGGCAGTACCGTCCGGATGATCTTTTGGCCGCAGGGTTCTGATCAGAACCTCCCACAGCACACAATAAAGCAAGCGGCAGGAGTTGCTCGCTTCATTGTGTGAACTGACAGGGTTTCCTACGGCCCCAATTTATTGAATTGCGGACGCAGAAAACTGACATGTCAGTTATTTGCGGCCCCGTATGGGATCCCCGCCGGAGCGTATTCGGTGTGCATACGCTCCGGCCGGGATCCCACAGAAGATAAGGTTATGTCCACAGCGCACAAAGTAAGGCTGTTGTTGCCAATGTACGTAGTGTGAACATAGCCTTATACTGCATAGATCAATGAGATCAGTGATCAATTGCTCTGGCTTGCTGCAGCCAGGAACAATAGATAGCCCAGCAGGGATCAGCGCCATTACAACGCTGAGCGCTGGCCGGACTAGATGGAAGGATTGCTCCTCCGCGATCGTGTCGTGGGGGAGCGATCCCCCCCACTAGACCACCAGGAATGGGGGAAAGCAGCCATTTAAATCCAACTGTCAGCTTTGACAGCTGCATTTAAATGGCTTCAGATAGCAGGGATTGCGGCAGTTCAGAGCAGGGTCGCCGCTGAGCCCACGTCTGAAGTCCCCTAGTGACGCCCTGTGTCTTTAAGCGGTTAAAGAGACAGTACCAAATAAATACAACCTGACAGGTTTACTGTCTCTTTACTTGGTACTGTATTTATTTGGTATTGTCTCTTTAAATTGAGCGCCGTCTTAGTTTTTATGAATGATGATGTAATTTCTGTTTTTCCATTTTTATATAGAGAGAGTGTGAAAGTTCAGTACCCTCATTCACCTGAGGAAGAGGCTGGTCTGGCCTGGAAATGTGTTGTGCTTTTACCCTTTTATGTATTTTATTTTTTGCCAATTAATTTTTTTCTTTTAAATATATATTATCAGGCCTTCGTGGTGGATGACCCGCGCCTACTCGCTTGTGCTTTGGATCAAGTGAATGGGAGATGTGGTTGCTGTTTCTCCCCATCATGAGTTTACAGGAGGGCTGCGGTCCCATAGTCCTGCATGCGCTGTAGTGAGGGTTGTGCCTCGATCTCCACAACTTCACCAGGTGAGGGAGTCCACCTTGACTTCTGTTTGTATTCCTCTATTTGATACACCATGGAGCACTGTCTTTGCTTGCTCCTGTAATGACATCATTGAGGCAGACTTACTTTTGCAAATGTGCCAGAATTCTGGTGAATTATAAGCGAAGAAAAAAACGGTGCACTTGTTGTGCATCACATTAATAATGTGTTTAAAACCATTTCTGGCTCTCATTAGACAAGTGATGTTGTTTTACTTGAAAGAGGTGTGTGTGTGTGTGTTTGGTGGTGGTGGTGGGGGTTCTGGAAATAGGTGTGACAATGTTGCCAAAATTTTTGCGCAAATTCAACCAACCAATAGGTGGGGTAAAATTAGACAAAAGTGGCCAAACATGCTCCAAATTGATGAAACAATGTCATAAATCGGGCTCATTCTTTGCCTAGTCTAGGCTTATATTGTCTTAAGGCCCTTTTACCCAGGCCAATTATCGATAGCGAGCATTGCTAGGAATACTCATTTACCCGATTATCCTGCCATGTAAAAGGGCCAGAGGTCATGAAGCTCGCTTGTCGGCTAATTGGCTCTCTTGTGCAGTGGGTAAAATCATCGCTATCGGCCACACACCTCTCTGTCTGCTGCACATGGCTACACATCTGTCCATGAAAAAGGACCCCAAGAACTACAGAGTTTTAGTTAATCTGGTCATTGTCCTTAAATTCATTGCAATATGAGAAAAGCCACAGTCTGCATTAAAGTGGGAGAGACTCTAGTATGCACCAGATGAGATATGGTAGTAGGTGGCATTTGATTTCATGATGTCCTTAAAGCAAAAAAATTGTTGACCTACCGGGACCTTGAGGTTGCAGCCCCATCGTCCAGCCATAGAAGGCATACAATTGGCTGAAATTTTACCAGCAAAAGTGATGTACCTATTGGTGACCACATGCAGGTGGGGTTTCATCCTTATGTGATAGCTGCTGTGTGAGACAATGGCCTTAGGAACTTTTTAAACTATGTCCAAAAAGTTTATACTATGCAATGCACTTCTTAAGGAAGACGCTTGATATAAGTGACATCGCTTATTCCAATGGGCAATTTTCATAATATATTTATATGCACAGAAAACCACTCTGTAAACCTGGCCCCGCTTCTTCACTAGGTTTTTTTTTTCTCTCTCGAAATAACGGACGTTATTTGGACTATAAATGACATCTGTCCAAAAATTTAAAAAAATGACCGTCAAACGGCCAAAAAAAGACGTGTGGTCACAGCCTGACAGAGATTTTGGACTATGTTCCTTCTGAACATAATACCTAGGTTCACTAAGGTTTTACTCATAATACAATACCATGATTAGGATGTCTTTTTTGCCTTCCATCTTAGTCTACCCCCCATCCCTCAGCCCTTAGGCTGCTTTAGTAATAGTAAACATCATATGATGGATTGATGTTAAGATAGGTACAATAGACAAAACAAACTAACAGTGATGCACCTGTGCCACTTCAAGCTTGACCTTTCAGGCCTAAAAATGATTGATGAATGGATGGCATATACGATTAGTGAGCTAGCCATACACAGAATGCACTGCTAATAAAAATCAGCCGTAATATTAAAACCCCTTGTCTAATGTGTAGGCCCCCCTTGTGCTGAACCATTTGAGTATTCACTCCAAAGAACTCTAAAGGTGCCCAACATTACATGTTAAGCAATTTACTCCAAAGTAACTCTTTTATGGGATCAGACCAAATGGACAAGCCTTTGCAACCATGCCTTGCCACTGATTTACTTCTTGTCCTTCCTTTGATCAGTTTTGGTACCACTGCATAAAAGGAACATGTATAACACAGGATGCGGTTAGTGTGAGTTCAACTGCTAATGACTTGACGAGGTTAACCTATGTGATGTCTATACCCTAAAGACAATGGTATATTTAGTAGAGGAAAAAAGAGAATCTAGGTCCTCTAGACAAGTCTAAAAAGATGGTGAATAATTACAAATAGTGAGATATAAAGGTATAATTTACTGGTAGATAGTATATAGTATATAGCATATAACCAATAGCATGATAAAAACATATTTTATATAGCAAGTGACATGATAAAACACAAATAAACACAGACAAAATATGTAGAATATATAATTTGTACCAGAAATAAAAAATCATGAAAAAATGGCAAAAGATATAAAAATAGAAAAATGAAAAAATGAAAAAAGAAAAAATGAAAAAATAGTAGTAAAATAAAAGATTTTATAAAAGGTTATAAAATTGTGCACATAATTGGTATACAAAATATCACTTCCTAGGTGATTAATCGTAGCTCAATTCATCAATTCATCAGCACAATATGGTAAAATTCATAATTGTAAATCATATGGTTATGACAGAATTCATAGTATGATGGCGCTCATTTAGCACTTGGTTACGCCAAAAGTTCATGAATGTGCGCTACTTAGACCCAGTTGTGGAGTGTTAAATGGTAGCATTCATGTGGCGAACTGTTCATACGGCAAGTGAGCCTGGTATGTAGCTAGCAGGAACAGGCTGAGTAATGATTATCGCATTAGTGTAGCGATGTGCATTCAGTTGCTAGTACATTCATGTGGTGTATATTACACCTCTCACCGTTCCTGCGAGATGAAGGGTCCCCGGAGCGGCTGACTTGTGCGCTCGGACTTGCCGGCCTTTGTTTGGCTGTTCCTATTGCTGGAAGCATGTGCCGCGCTCAGCCCGGGTATTAATGTAGATCGGAGCTCCGTACACGCGCAATGTGTTGTGTTGCCCGCGGGACCTCGTGCTGATATTGGCGCCAAATGGATGTTTGAAAAGGCTGTTAATGTAGTAAGCCTTTGAGCATTAGTTCATAAGTAGGATATTGTTAGTAGCTGGACGCGTTTCGATACTTACTTAGTATCTTTCTCAACAGCAAAAAGTTAGTAAACTTACTTTTTGCTGTTGAGAAAGATACTAAGAAAGTATCGAAACGCGTAGTTTTATCATGTCACTTGCTATATAACATATGTTTTTATCATGCTATTGGTTATATGCTATATACTATATACTATCTACCAGTAAATTATACCTTTATATCTCACTATTTGTAATTATTCACCATCTTTTTAGACTTGTCTAGAGGACCTAGATTCTCTTTTTTCCTCTAATAAAAGGAGCATGACCATCCATTTATCAAATGCTTTAATCCAATCATACAGAGTGGTCAAAAAAATGTATCCACTGTTTAAAAGTCCATAACTTGCAAACAAATTGACGGAGTTGTCTCATATTTGGTGAAATATGGCTTAAAGTCTAACTTAAAGATATCACTGTAGGTGTTCGAAATGGTCACCATTCACATCCACACACAAACGATGCCGCCGAACTGCAGCACGAACTACTGACTGCAACATGTTCAGTTCGATATTTGCACATGAATGTACGATGGATTCTCGAAGTTCATCCAATGTGCGTGGCTTTTGTCGATAAACAACGTCCTTTAGTGTTCCCCACAGGTAAAAGTCCAGAGGAGTTAAGTCTGGGCAACGTGGTGAATACTCCACAGCAACTCTACGGCTTATCCATCTTCCTGGTAGATTTTCGTCAAGATATGCCCTAACACGATGTTGGTAGTGGGCTGGGGCACCATCTTGTTGAAAGTAAAATCTTCCGTCTCCATACAGGTCTCGGATGGCAGGTAAAATGGATGTCTGAAGCTTATGAAGGTACACCTCACCGGTAACTGTGCCGTCAAAGAAGAAGCCCAATCAAGCCCCGGTACGACAACCCACACCACACATTTACTCCTGGCAAATTCACGGCTTTGTCGACATGGACGTTCGGATTTTCGGCGGCCCAGTAGATGCAATTGTGGTCATTTACTGTACCATTGAGTTTGAACTATGCTTCATCAGACCACACAATCATCTCTGCAAACTCATCATCGTTGCGCACCATGTTGTTAAACCACTTGCATCTTTAACACAGCCTTCGGCTTCAAATTTGTTTCGAATGCGACGAATCGTTAAACGTGTCGGTGGCTCTGTTTGATACTCATTTCGCCATTGCCGTTGAACCTCATTTATGTTTTCGTACTTAAAATACCACTTCAAAACTGACTTCCTTTCATCGAATGTAAGCCTTGCGCCAGCCATGTTTACTCGAGTAACTAGGTGCAACTACGAACACAACACAGACTATCCGGCGACTGTCATCTGACAAAACAACGCTTGTGTGGTGACTGTCGGAACTAAAAACTAGTACACTACCAAATATGAGACAATTCCGTCAATTAGTTATGGATTTTTAAACAGTGGATACATTTTTTGGACCACTCTGTAGTATTCAGGAGTAGACCCCCCCACTGTCTGCAGTGCTGTGAAGTACATTGATATGAATTATTTGTGCCAAATGTCAGACCTTGACTTCCTAGATCAGTCATGTCAAACTCTGTCCCGCGGGTCAAATCTGGCGTTGGTTGCATTATTTTTAACCCGCCATGCTTTTCCATTGCTGTGTTAAATTTGGCCCTTCTGACGTTGCAGCAGAATGTAATATGGGTGGTGTGTAGAACTGCTTGGACCACCCATATTATAATCTCGTAGGCTGCAGGCAGTTTTTAGCCCATGGCCTAGAAGTATCTCAGTAGTGTCCCAACGCTGGCAATGTGGTGAAGTCATCATGCCTCCTGCAGCCTCTGGAGCCGCAGAACGGGTGAGTCCAAGCTAAGGGGGCAGTTATGAACAACTACAGTAGGGTCTGGCTTCTATTTTAGAGACTATTCTTGAAGACTGACTTCTACAAAAGAGACTGTAGGGGAGGGCTGGCTACTATATGAGACTACTGGAGAGGGCTGACTACTATAAAAAAAAAAACTATTGGGGTGGGCTGGCTGCCATATAAGAGACTATTTTAGGGACTTGCATCTATATAAGACACGATTGGGGAGGACTGGCTACTATATAAGACACTATTGGGGAGGCCTGGCTACTATATAAGACACTATTGGGAGGGCTGGCTACTTTATAAGAGACTATTTTGAGGGCTAGCTACTATATAAGACACTATTGGGGGGGCTGGCTTCTACATAAGAGACAATTGGGGAAGGCTGGCTACTACATAAGACACTATTGGGAGGGCTGGTTACTATATGGGACACTATCGGGAGGGCTGGCTACTATGTATGTTTCTAATAGTAGGCCTGGCTAGTATGTGGGGCACTATTTAGGGTGGCTACTACATGGGGCACAATTATGGGATTACCTACTGCTTAAGGGATATAATGGGTAACGTTCATGTTGAGAAAATGACTTTAGGATAGGCCGTGCCAGGAACACTGCACGCTAATCTAACAGTGCCAGAAACGCTGCATGCTACTTTATAAGAGACTATTTTGAGGGCTAGCTACTATATAAGACACTATTGGGGGGGCTGGCTTCTACATAAGAGACTATTTTGAGGGCTAGCTACTATATAAGACACTATTGGGGGGGCTGGCTTCTACATAAGAGACAATTGGGGAAGGCTGGCTACTACATAAGACACTATTGGGAGGGCTGGCTACTATATAAGACACTATTGGGAGGGCTGGCTACTATATAAGACACTATTGGGGGCTGGTTACTATATAAGACACTATCGGGAGGGCTGGCTACTATGTATGTTTCTAATAGTAGGCCTGGCTAGTATGTGGGGCACTATTTAGGGTGGCTACTACATGGGGCACAATTATGGGATTACCTACTGCTTAAGGGATATAATGGGTAACGTTCATGTCGAGAAAATGACTTTAGGATAGGCCGTGCCAGGAACACTGCACGCTAATCTGACAGTGCCAGAAACGCTGCATGCAATGTTCATTAAATATCATGGTTGGCCCGCGACTTTGTCCAATTTTTTAATTTTGGACCACTGTGTATTTGAGTTTGACACCCCTGTCCTAGATCAATATATACTGTATATATATATATATATATATATATATATATATATATATATATATATATATTTATATTATATATATATATATATATATATAAAAAAAACACACTGAAATCAATGGTAAATTTTATTAAGTGGACAGCTTGGTTACATTTAATCTGCCACTTGCTATATGTAATAGCCAACCTAAGAACAAAGAGCTGCCGTACAAAATATGAGACAGAGAACAGTCACCTGACCACTGAGGTGAGTTCAGACTAGCTTAATCTTTGCAGCCGGTGTTCAGCTAAGCTGCAGTCACTGAATATACATGTGCACTTGGGAACTAGGAGGAAGCGAAACAGGAACATAACCATGATGGGATAAATAAATACATGGCAGGTAAGCATCACCCTCAGTGGAATTCATCTTCAATGCCAACATAACCTATGCATCCTAATTTTAAATAATTATTGGTCTTTAGTAACACAAGCCATGGAGGATACTCCCTCTGAATCATTTCCATCCACCTTACATAGAGATAATTAAAAGGTATGTGGTAGCAATGAACAAATCTGATCATTTGCTTGCCTATTTTTGTCATAAAGTGATTCAACCGTGTAATACGGATTGCATCTATTCACACAATAATTTTGTCGTCAAGTGTTTAAGAGCCGCACAAAAGGAAGGAACTAGGAAGCACAAATTGAATCAGACATACTCAGATATACTCTAAACTTTTAATAATAACCTTCTCATATAAATTAGTGATTAATACAGGGATGGTAAGAGGAGGAAGAGAATCAAAGCAAAATCAATCAGAGACATATTAAATTGAATCTTCCACCTTGAAGTCATAATAACTTACAAAAACTTTTGTTTTAGTTATCACGCTTTATAATAAAGCTATACTTACTTGTATCCAGGTCCAGTCTCCTGAAGCTTTTTAGTCTTGTGCTGGTTGAAAAAAAGAGACTAAACACATGAAGTCCTGGCCAGTACAGAGTGTAACAGCTCAATGTGTCCATCAATCACATGACTGCCTTCTCTGTGAGCGCAGGTGACCTAAGAAACACTTGACTTCCTGTGTTTAGACTCTTTGAGGGAAAAAAAACAGTCAGAACAGTGCAGTGTTTTCCATGATAACTAAAAAATAGTTAATGTAAAAAAAAAAAATAGTGAATGTAAATTGCAAACTTGGTTTATATCACATCTACTGTTGATGTAGATTTTAAAAGTTATAACGACAGGGTCACTTTAAGGGCAATAATAAGATTTACATACCACCTTATCGGCACCCCTGCAGTAAACCAACTGGTGTTGATCTTTTTTGAATCTGTGGGCTGGTTCCCGTTACTTTTGCTGGTATTCCAAAATGCACATGAGGTCTGTTATGCACTGGAGGCATTCCCGGAGTGAGCAATTCAAAGATATCTCCACCCCCTCCACCCCGGGTGATGCACGCCTCCTCTTATCATTGAGACTTGCCTCCAGTTTCTTGCCTGGCCTGGTCTGTTACTGCGCCCTGATCTTGAGCCCTCTCATCAGAGCAGGGCCCACTCTGATGATGATGGCGCTCAAGACCATGGCACAATGACCGGCCTGGCAGGAAACTGGAGGCAAGTCTGAATGAGGACAGAAGGTGCTTCACCGGTGGGGGGGATATCTAAGAATTGCTCACAGCAGGCCTGCCTCCAGTGCAAGTTAGCTTACAGAACTGTCTTTTGGTAGGAGGTATGACCTAACGTTTGATCAGGCATCCAGGATGGTTTGCACTATGTTTGTGATTTCTTTCCACCTAACTGATGTCTTAAAAAGACCTTTAGGATCCTCTTTCAGAAATTTTTTAACAAGAATATACCATCCAATGTATTTGAGATAGCTTCAGATGTCAAATTTACAGAGCCCCAAATGTACAGAAAGTGTGAGTCAGGGAGATTGTAATGTTTGCATGTATTTATTGAAGTTTGAGTTTGTACTGTTTAAGTGGGTGTTTTAATCCATACCAATAAAATGTATATTTAAAGGGTGGAGAATTTTTGTGTTTGAATTGAGGCCTAATCCCACTATGGTTTCTTTAGTGGCCGAGTATTTGTGGTTTTTTTTTATCTATTAAAGCAATAATGCACAAATGTAACCAAATATGTTCAAAACAAACAAAAAGTCCCTGGACAGGGACTGGTTTGGCATTGACTAGACTGGGGCATGGTGTGCACTAGTAGGCAGTAGAGATAAGCAAACTTCGAGCAAATTCGGGTTTGCACGAACGTCAACTCTCAGCATTTAATTACCTGTGCCTGAAGAAGATAGATTCAGCCCTTGGGATTTGGGGAAAACATCAATACAGCCTATGACCTATGGCATGTTTTCTATACAGCCTTAGGGCTGCATCCAACTTCTTCATCCACCGCTGCTTGCCGTTTGCCCGCAGTCCGCTCATCTCTTGTAGGCGAGACACAGCAGGAATGATAGGACAAAAATTGACAAAGCACAAGTACCTAGGAAGACTAGGAAACAGAATCAGGTTGACTTGAGGCAGGAGGCAACTAGGCAGTAAGGAGTAGCTTTGTTGGAACAATGAGAAAATGGACAATTTAGGTTAACTGTTGCATTGCTGAAGTACACAGTGTGGCGAAACAAAACAAAAGCAACTTGCATAGACTACTAGTATCAATAATATGAAGACAGCAAAGGAGAAATTGGCAGCAGTGTAGTTCCTGACAATGAAACAAAAATGATCTAAATTCTTCTACGTGTTTATTTTTCATCCAGTAGTAGCTAGTAGTATTTAACCATTATGGTTAATGTTTAAAGTTGTAGATTGGTTATTATATGTATTATTAGTTGTAGAATGGTTATTATATGGATGTTCTCACAGCAGAAAAGCAAGATGATAGCGGCACTCACCGATGTTGGGAAAATGATGCTTTATTTGGACAAACAGGCATAAACAGCAGATGCTTTTCCAATAGTGACTATTGGAAAGCACCTGCTGTTAATGCCTGTTTGTCCAAATAAAACTTTATTTTACCGGCATCGTTGAGTGCCGCTATCATCTTGCTCTTCTGCCATGAGAACTGTCATATGCTTACTAATACAGCCGAGCACCGCTATATTGGAGTATAACCGCACATGGGGTCATTACGCCAAGGTCCAGAGTATTGGCCAGTAAGTGGATCCATGACGACACCTTGTCTTTTGTTTGAGTATTATATGGATGTACATCAGACATTGTTAACTTTTTACACAGACCCTAAGCCTGGAGCTATGACTTGGGCTATGACAAGTTGCAGACAAATTGCGTACTTGAAACTTTATTGTGAAACGGTTGTACAACTCAAGTTGCGTAACTTTTTCTTGCTTCAGTTAACGTAAATGGGGGGATTGCACAACAGTCCTTTACTTCTGTAAAAGAGTTATTTATGGTATCTTCATAGGGTATGTCATAAATGTCTGAGAGATGTGACTCCCACCTCTGGCAACCACAAATATCTTCAGAATGTGGAGAGGTAGCCATTGTATCCAGAGTTTGACTAAACAGAGCAATGGCCACACCTGTGCATGGCCATCTCTATTTGTTTCTATAGCCAAGCAAGTAACTCCATCCATTGCCCACTTGGATGCACAAACCAGCAGTGAAGTGGGATAAGAGACAGAAGTTGTAGAGTTGTTTTGTTTGTTTATATATCATATACATCTCTCTTAGGGTTGAGTGAGTACTAAAATGCTTGAATTCTCGTTACTCAAGTCGAGTATTTTCTATGATTTGGTGATATACAGCTTTGGTCATTTTCTTTCATAGCTACTTTATTATTCTTATGTTGTATACACATTAGTATTCTTAGTATCCTTTAGACTTGGTTATCTGTCTTGTGTTTTGACCTATATATACTTATATCTATATACTGTTCTACATGATAGGGATATGATATAACATTTATGGGGTTATTTGTCTTGGATTGCATTAGACCATATGATCTCCTTGGAGTTTGGGATTTTTAAGTGTTTTTAATTGGGACTTTGTTCTTATTGTATTTTGTACCTGATAAATAAAGTATGTTTATATTTTCATTATTTGGTGTGCCAATTTTGCCATCATAGCACGTACCTTTCCTTCTTCCTACATTTAGCTTCTTATGTGCTGGCATAGTGCACCCACACTTCTATATATTCAGAGCTGTGCATGCAGGGCCGTCTTAACCATTGGGCATGGTAGGCGGCTGCCCGGGGGCCCATGCGTCCTAGGGGGCCCCTGCCCTGTGTCATATTCCCTGGCCCTTTAACTGGGAGTGCTCCTGATCAGCGCTGGTAGATAGGGGCTGTGCACAGCTCGCTCTTGTGGCCGGAAGCTGCATTCTGCTTCCGGTCACTAGAGGTCTCTCTCACCCCCTGCATTCCCGTGCGGAGCAGGAGAGTGACGTCACCAGCAGAGCCCTGGAGGAAGGAGAAGCTGGAGGCCTGAAGCACAAAGCCTGAGTGAGTATGTGCTGATACCAGAGGGGGGAGGCTAGCTGGCAGGGAAGGGGTTAATCATGGGAGGAAGTGCTCTCTGCAGGGATGCAGACAGGGCCGTGGGTGAACTGGTAAACAGGGAGGGGGAGGGATCGGGGGTGTAACTCCTCTGAGTGTATATATATCTCCATTCAGTGTATACAGCAGTGTATTATATACTTATCCTCCTCCTGAGTGTGTATATATATCTCCATTCAGTGTATACAGCAATGTATTATATACTTATCCTCCTCCTGAGTGTGTATATATATCTCCATTCAGTGTATACAGCAATGTATTATATACTTATCCTCCTCCTGAGTGTGTATATATATCTCCATTCAGTGTATACAGCAGTGTATTATATACTTATCCTCCTCCTGAGTGTGTATATATCTCCATTCAGTGTATACAGCAGTGTATTATATACTTATCCTCCTCCTGAGTGTGTATATATATCTCCATTCAGTGTATACAGCAGTGTATTATATACTTATCCTCCTCCTGAGTGTGTATATATATCTCCATTCAGTGTATACAGCAGTGTATTATATACTTATCCTCCTCCTGAGTGTGTATATATATCTCCATTCAGTGTATACAGCAGTGTATTATATACTTATCCTCCTCCTGAGTGTGTATATATATCTCCATTCAGTGTATACAGCAGTGTATTATATACTTATCCTCCTCCTGAGTGTGTATATATATCTCCATTCAGTGTATACAGCAATGTATTATATACTTATCCTCCTCCTGAGTGTGTATATATATCTCCATTCAGTGTATACAGCAGTGTATTATATACTTATCCTCCTCCTGAGTGTGTATATATATCTCCATTCAGTGTATACAGCAGTGTATTATATACTTATCCTCCTCCTGAGTGTGTATATATATCTCCATTCAGTGTATACAGCAGTGTATTATATACTTATCCTCCTCCTGAGTGTGTATATATATCTCCATTCAGTGTATACAGCAGTGTATTATATACTTATCCTCCTCCTGAGTGTGTATATATATCTCCATTCAGTGTATACAGCAGTGTATTATATACTTATCCTCCTCCTGAGTGTGTATATATATCTCCATTCAGTGTATACAGCAGTGTATTATATACTTATCCTTCACCTATCACTCCATTGTTGTCTCCCTGTATGTATACTGTATAATACAATATACAGGGAAACAACATGGTTCATATATAGAGAAGGGCAAAACAACATGGTTCATATATAATAGTCATGTTGTTGCCCGTCTGTATATATGAGACATGTTGTTGCCCCTCTCTATATATGAACCATGTTGTTTCCCTGTATATTGTATTATACAGTATACATACAGGGAGACAACATGGTTCTCATATATAATAGTCATGTTGTTGCCCCTCTGTATATATGAGACATGTTGTTTTGCCCTTCTCTATATATAAGCCGTGTTGTTTCCCTGTATACTGTATAATACAGTATACACAGACTCCCTGTATTATACAGTATACAGGGAGACAACATGGCGTATATGCAGAGGGACAGCAACATGTCTCATATATAGAGAGGGGCACCAATATATATTAATTAGGCTTTTACCCACCACCTGTATACCCCACATATACCTGTACCCCCCATATATATATTTGTACACATATATCACTATTATAGGCTATATAACCACCTACCTACTGCTCCACCCTTATACCTGTATCTATATGGTAGATAAATAGGTGGTAAGGTATATTGCCTGTAATAGTGATATACTGTATGTGTGCAACATATATGACAATCACTATTATAGGCAATATACAGTGGTGCCTTGGATTACGAGCATAATTCGTTCCAGGACCGTGCTTGTAATCCAAATCACTCTTAAACCAAAGCAAATTTTCCCATAAGAAATTATAGAAATGCAGACAATTGGTTCCACACCCAAAAAAATAATGATTTATTATTCTGAATAACATGTAAAACAGATGAAACATACATATTGTGATATTATAAGTTACTGTACAGTAATGGAGCGGATGGGAAACACAAGGGCTTGACAGAGACTGCAGGGAGTATGAAGGAATGAGCAGGGCAGATGGGGGCACATACATGCAGCACTCTCTGTCCGGGGAGAGAGGGGTTACAGCTATGGAGAGATTACCCCCCCCCCCACAGTCCTGTCCCCTGATGTAGGCCCCAGCCTGAAGTGGATCTGCTATGATTTGGCAGGTGAGGGAGACTTCCTGGGTCAGAGTACAGAGCTGTAGACCCCACTATTCAGACCATGTCCCTCCTCCACCCGCCCTCCCACCCAATACAGGGAGCTCTTAAACCAAAACAATGCTCTTAAACCAAGTCACAGTTTTGAAAAACTGTGAGCTCTTAAACCAAGTTACTCTTAAACCAAGGTACCACTGTACCTTACCAGATAAGAGGGGCAGCGGCCGCTAGGGGGGGGGGGGGGGGGTTAATTCGCACCTCTGCCCAGGGGCCCATATTGCTGTTAAGACGGCCCTGTGTGCATGTCCTTCTGTCTTAGCTGGATTGGAGAGTCACAGAGGCTTTCCCAAGCTCCTGAAGTGCACCAGGCTGGAACACCTTAAGGCCTTATTCCACGAAACGATTATCGTCCGTATTCGACAGATATCGGCCGTTACGAATATCGTCCCGTGGAATAAGAGACAACGATCAGCCGATTGTTGAAGTCGTTTGTCTTTCAACATGTTGAAAGACAAAACAACATATAGCAATGATCTGCTGCCGTCTCTCCGTGGAATAGGAGCGGTGGCAGGAGACTGCTGCTATTTTCTATGGGCTGTCCGGATGGCGATCACCCGGGAAGCCCCCCCCCCCAGCTCCCTACGGCCCCTCCCGGACTCACCCGTTCGCTGCTGCCGTGTGGAATAGCGGCAGCAGCAAGCGGGGAAGGAGGAGCAAACGAGCGCTCACAGCACTCGTTTGCTCCTCATTGTCGACCCGTGGAATAGGGCCTTTACTTCATGGAAGCACTGGATATAGGAAAGGTACCACGTGTCTCCTTGTCCTAACAGATATCTAACAGCGTCAGCAGTTTGGAACACAAATTACAGCTGAGAAAATTGGCTATTGAAGTGTCTCTTGGTCATTAATTTCTCTGTAACACAGAAAAAAAGACAAATTTGGTCAGCTCTCCTAGAACACTATTCACACTAGGCAGGAGCACGTTGCTATGACTGAAATTGCTAACACACAAAAACACAAAAATGCAACAGCTCACTGCAATGGCAAGATACAGACTCACTGCAGACATAAAAATAGTTAAAAGCAGCCCCCCAACTGCTTAAAAAAAATTCGCACAAAAATAATGAGGCTCTTGGTTACCATTTGCAAACAGTGTAAACGACCCCACCACAATAAGGTGGCCTCATACTCGGGACCATTGTATGTTGCTCCATAATCACTGGAGATGACCGGGGAAAACTTGTGGGCTATAGGCTAGTGGTCACCCCTTAAAATCTGTGTACAAAAGCCTTATGGTGACCCTCCTAATAAAAGCCTGGCGGTGACCCTCCTGACAATTGTGTCCGAGAGCCTGGCAGTGACCCTCAGAAAATCCTTGGAGGTAGTAAAAAATACAGTGTTCCTAAGAAGCCCTGGAATTTAAATGAGCACACGGCTATACCTCCAAGTTGTAAATGTGGCCCAGGCACAGCACGTGTGGGAGGTGGAGGAAGGGTTGGTGCTGCAGAATCGGGAAACAGCAATCCAACACATACCCATTTTTGAGACACTCTTAATTTTTTTATTTTAAAGATAGACATTAAAAATTTAAATTGAATTTGAAATTAAAGATTATAAAACCACCCTTGAGAGTCCCATCTACTGACCTGGTTGATCCTGAGAAACAGCCACTAATTCCATGGAAGGAAGTAGGCACAACAATTATCACTTCCAACTCAGATTTAAAATTGAATTTTTTTTAAATTGAAAATAAAGTACTAGTGGTGGCTCCCCTAATAACTGCAAATGGCTTATCAGCTACCCAGGTCAGATCAGTCACCTCGTCGCAAACCCTCTCCTCTTCCAAATCCTTACTCTGCATGCCCCCCTTGCTTCCCTAACAACCACCTCACTGACTGTCAATTGTGTCTCATCATCATCAAACCCCTTCTCTCCCTGAGACAGTGGAAGGGCAATGCTTTGGGTATCAGGGCACACAACTTCCTCCAGGAACTCCTAAAGCATAGCTTCCAAATCAGGGAAGGGACCTACGAACATAATAAAGGCTTACTGCTAAATGATGCTTTAGGCTATGTTCACACTATGTATGTGTGCGGCTGTATTTTTTATGCGGCTGGAAATGTACGGCTGAAACTACGGCCGTGGGAAAAAATAGACATGCGGCTGAAAACATACGGTCATTTACTTGGAAATCTGGTTCAACTAAAAGTAACAAATAAAATCTTTAGAAAGTGATGCAAACACCTCTGGATGCATCTGGGAAAGCAGGGAAACAGTTTACAGGAATTGCTATTACCGGGGCTTGCGATCCTCTGCAGTATGCCGATGCCTCTCATGGTTAATATATTTAATTAATAAAACACATTTTCTTTGTAATAAAGTCCCTTTCATTGTTCAATAATTAAATTTAAACAAATCCATCATTTTGCAATTAAATATACTGTTAAAATAAATATATATATAAATAAATGTATATTTATATATATATATATATATTATATATATATATATATATTTATTTTTTGACAGTATATTTAATTGCACAATAATGGATTTGTTTAAATTAAATTATTGAACAATGAAACTGATTTAATTACAACGAAAATGTGTTTTATTAATTAAATATTAATTAGTACAGGAAGCTCCATTAAGCCGTTAATTCATATTGCCGGCAATAGAGCATTCTGTACTAATCATCACTTTACTTTAATTAAAACATCAAATGTTTCTTCTAATTATGTTATCACAATAGCATTATTAGAAGAAACATTTAGAATTATATGTACGCTCAGCTGATTGGCTGATCGGCTGAGCGCACATATAAAGAGCCGGTCTGCAGTACAGTCACTTCATTGTGCTGCGGACCAGCGCAGTGTGAACCTAGCCTTAGGCTGTACATGTGTGGCTGTAAGCAACATATTGCCTCCGGCCACAAGAGGGTGCTCTCTCCCCCAGCTCCCTGGCAAACTAGTGAAATCACTTTGAGCTTGAGCTAGGAGAGTCCCGATTACTGTATCAGAGGTCTCCTACCTTCCTCTATGTGGTCCGATTGGCTTTCTGCTCATTGAGCCTGCCACAAGCAGGCTCAATGAGCAGAACGCCTATAACACTGATTAATGCTATGCCTATGGCATAGCATTGTACAGTGTCTGCAATCTAATGATTGCAGGTGAAAGTCCCCCAGGGGGGCTAAAAATGTGTAAAAAATAAAAAGTAAAAAGCTTTCATAAGTACCCCAAAGCCCCTCCCCCAATAAAAGTTAAAATCATCCCCCTTTCCCATTATATAAATTAAACACATAAAAATAAATAAACATATAATATACCGTAGCGTGTGTAACTGTCCGATCTATTAAAATATAACAATCGTCATCGCAAACGACGTAAATGAAAAGAGTGAAAAAAGCACCAGGATTACCGATTTTTTGTTACATTATGTATATAAAAAAATGTATTAAAAAGTTATCAAAACATCCGATCTTCACAAATATGGTATGGCGCAAAAAATGACACCCAATACAGCCCTGTAGGTGAAAAACAAAAAACATTATAGGCGTCACAATAGGCCCATTTTATTAATAATTAATTGCAAAAAAAAGGATTTAATAAAAAAAAAATATATAATATTAGAGAATCTGTGTAAACCTGCATATGGTTGTGTTCGGACTGACCTATGGAATAATGGTATCATGTCGCTTTAACCGTATAGTACATTACGTAGACACAGGAACCCCCCAAAAGTTACCATATTGCATTTTTTCTTCCGATTTCACCAATTTATATCTTCATAAATAATATTTTTGGGGTTCCGTCATACATGTTATGGTAGAATGAAAGATGCCATTACAAATTACAACTACTCCTGTAAAAAACAAGCACTTACATGGCCTTGTAGATAGAAAAATGAAAGTGCTAGAGCTCTTAGAAGGGGAGGAGGGAAAAATGAAAAAACAAAAATGAAAATTTGCGCGGTCCACTGGGTCATTTTGGGCCTGGTCCTTAAATGGTTAAATAATACTTTTGCACACCCCCATGTAGACCCCCTGCTTCTCTTTGACTAAAGGGTTATGTAGGGTCAATTAATAACCGATCTTTATGATGCTGCTTGTAATATCACACCTAATATAACAAAGCCTGTGGATTTAAAGACTTGATATTCTTTTCATAGCAATGGGATGACTTCACTGCCGCCATTCACAGGTGCACCTACATAATGCATTCACAGTAACCCGGCATTCACTAGAAGAAAACCCAATTTCTTAAAGGGTCAGATCACCTGAAAGGCAGAGCACAAAGTGTGTGGTGTGCTTAGTCACCTCTCCTGCAAGTCTTGTGTATGTAATTACAGAGGGCTTAATGCTGGGGGATTAGAAATGACTATTATGTAGCACAAAAGTATTATACGCCAGCAACAGAAATGTGCCGTATAAGCACTGGTAAATGTCATTTTTATTACATTGCAAATTTGTACATTTTTTAAATATAATATTTTACAATTACCTTATTAAAAAATATGTACATTGTAAAAAGACTGTGTGTCAGTCATACAATGAAAATGTCTGCCTACACGGATGACTGTTGTTAGGTTCACCCAACTAGGCTCATACAGGAATCCCTTTTATCATCGCTGACCTATTAGTATTATATAGAGGCCTTAGTATTTAAAAATGACGCTGAGACTGAAAATTTTACATTAACAAATTTAAATTTACATTTACATTAACAAACCATTACGGGTGATGGCCTCACCATCGGCCTGTGTAATAAGGCGTTGCAAGTAGAATTTCTATTCTTTGTTGTATCATTACAAAATACAGGGTATAGAAAAGCCATGTGATGGCCAAATGTTGTCTTTCCTGTTATCACATCTGTATTGTGTGGAATATTCCCCTTCAGGTAAAAAAAAAACACACACACACTGGACCAGATTTTCTAAAACTATCCAATACTTAGACAATGCAAACTCAGATTAGGTAGTCTAAGAATGTGCCAGATCTATCACAATGTATCATGCTCTTTAATAAACCTTAGGGCCCCATTACACTGGACGATTATTGTGCGAAAAATCGTTATATCGTTTGAATTTAAACGGTAATCGTTCGCTCACTTACTGTTTTGGTTAAAAACATACTTAGGGCCCTATTACACAAGACGATTATTGTGCGAAAAATGCATTAATCGTCCGCTAATCGTTCACTAATTGTTTGCTGTAATTCCACATTTGTTCACTCAAATTTCGCATTTTTTCACTAATCGTTCAGTGCAATTGCACATTATTCATTGTTTTGCTGGAATCAGAAGGAATAAACGATCATAGTAACGATCACAATAAAGATCGTATTAACAATCGTATCTAACAACCATTGTTCTGTGTAATATGGTGAACGATTTCAGGTTAACGATAAACAATCTTGTTTGCGATCGTTTATCGTTAGTCCTTAATCGTTAAAAATTGCTCTGCGTAATAGGACCCTAAGTTTGAACATAGCCTAGACTGTATGGCTAGGTTCACACTATGTAAAAATTATGTCCATGTTTCATAATAACGGCCACCATTGCACAAATAACGACCGTTATTTTTTAAATGACGGACATTATTTGCACAATCACGCCCGTTGTTATAAAAGACGGCCGTCATTTTTACATAGTGTAAACCTTACCTATAAAGTTTAGACCAATTAGTAGTTGGGTTTAACTGTGCCAGTATTAGGATTTGGTGCACAGTGTTGCTTTTTAGGCCACACATCACTTTACTGATGCCACTTCAATTTTTTTTAATCCAAGACAGTGCTGCTTTTTCAGGCATCTGGGAAAATTGTCTAAATCTTATAATTAAAGTGTTGTATGTCATGTAAACATGCCCCACTTGTCGCCACATTTGCCACTACAAGTTCAAATATATTGTATTAAGCAGCACAGATGCTCAGATAATAGACCTAAAGGTCAGATGCACGCCTCCCCCACGGAAAACCTCCAGTAGTGCAATGTAGCATTCAAAAAAGATCCACAAGGCAACACCTCTGCTGCTAGGCACCCATGGTACAGTGCATAGGGCAGTTGTGCCGATGTCCCCAGAATATATATTTTATATAGTTTTTTTTTTATATTTTATCATTTCTTTTTTACACCCTTTTTTTTTAAAACGTCTTATTAAAAATAGTTTCTTCTATAGCCTTTTACTGTCCCTAAAACTTGTTCTCTTTGTTTGCATCTGATAAGAGAAGTCCTAATACAGTATAGCTTTTTGCTCTATTATACAGGATATACCCCATCTCTCTAGGATATATCTCATCTCTCTAGCTTTTCACAAATTTGTACCCCAGTCATTAGACCACAAAATCTTAGTAGTGTTCTTTGTGGTCCTTTAGGCATTGGCGCTTTCTGAGGAACCTAAAGGCCCTATTCCACGGGTCGTTTAGAGGAGCAATATCGTTTGTATTCGGCCGATAACGGCAGCTACGAACGATATTCGTCCCGTGGAATAGAGTGCAACGATCAGCCGACATCGTTCATGTCGGCTGATCGTTGCAGTCGCTTGTTTTTCAACATGTTGAAAAACAAGCGACTGATATAGCAGCGATCTGCTGCCGTCGCTCCATTGAATAGGACCGTCGGCAGCAGATGCTGCTATATCCTATGGGCTGCCCGGACGATCAGCGATCCCCCGGGCAGCCCCCCCAGCAGCTCCCCGCCGCCCCTCCCGCACTCACCCGCTCGCTGACGCCGCGTTGAATAGCGGCGGCAGCGAGCGGGGAACGAGGAGCAAACTAGCGCTAATAGCGCTCGTTTGCTCCTACAAACGACTCGTGGAATAGGGGCATTAGGGCTCTATTCCACCGGACAATTATCGTTTGTATAATCGTTAACGATTAACGGTCTCAAACGACCGTTATTGCGAAAGACCTGAAAACGTTCACTCATTTCCATGGAACGATAATCGTTACTTACGATCGTAATTGCGATCGTTTTTTCTTCGCTATTTATTCGCTATTGCGTTCGTATCTATTGCAAACGACCAAACGATGTCTTATTCAATGCGAACGATTTGCGAACGTTTTGCGAACGAGCAACGATAAAAATAGGTCCAGGTCTTATAAAGCGATCAACGATTTCTCGTTCGGTCGTTAATCGTTAACTGCATTTCAACCGAACGATTGTCGTTTAGATTCGAACGATTTAACGATAATCTGAACGATAATCGTCCGGTGGAATAGGGCCCTTATATTCCATTTCCAGGCCAAACAATGGAGACTAGAGATGATCGAACTTTAAGCACCCTCGGGTTCGTCCAAACCTGAACGCTCTGCATTTCATTGGTGGCTGAAAAAGTTAAATGCAGCCCTAAGGAGTCCTGAAAAACAAGGCTGTATCTATATTTTCTAGGCATGGGTATCTATGGATGCAAAGACACTGGGTCAGTTCTGTGCACAAGCCCAACTTTCAAGTATTCAGTGTTCTTTATTTGTGTATATACCAGATGGGTCAAAGTCAGAGCTTAGATGAAAATTTCATGTCCACTTTGCACTTTCCACAGAAAAAAATTTAACGCAGAGGTGAGCATTATTCTATATGGAAAAACTGAAAAAAAAAATGCAAATGTGCAGAAACTAATAAAACTGAGACATTTTAGGTCTTAAAAGATATCTACGTTACGGAACTAGATAAATATGGTATGAGATGAACCTAATATACAGAGGTTATAGGGCAGGGGACTCTAATGGAGATGGTAGTCTTCTTGTCTTCATCCTCTTCGCATGTTTTGCTAATATCCTGTGATTTATTAATATGTAAATTAAGCAGTTTGGGAGACAGACTGAGGCTATGTTCACACAACATCTTTTTATTCAAAATAACGGCTGTTATACAACAATCATGGTCGTCAATAATGATTGTGATCATTATGTAGGTCCGTCATTATCAAACAACGGACATTTTTTGCCTAAAAAGACATTGTGGTAACATAGCCTGACAAACTTTTTCTATAGATTTAATTAAAGGCCTGTTCACATTGAGTAAAACAGGCAGAACTTTTCAGCGGAAGCTTTGCTCGGCATCCCACCTGCCTCAGTATGCCTTGCACGCTTCCCTCCTCCGCCGTTCTCTGCTCAATGTGACATACCCTAATGTAGCACATTATTAGAGCCTTAGGTGCCTAATATCCATTTATTAAGGGGTTCAGCTGTGGGTTATATATCTTTTCAGGAAATCTATCTTTTTTCAGGGCATCCAGTTTGGGGTCTGTATGTATCTAGATGGTTTGAGCCTGTACTAACTTATGGGGTCTGGGGTCCGTATTTTCCCAGGAAGGATGGCAAAAATATTGTCTTAGAGATAGAGGGTGGATATACCATATGTACCATCAAGTTATGAGATGAAGATCAAGGAGCCCTGGGCCATTTTCACTGTACTTTATGTTGTATGGAGTAGAGATGAGTGAATACAATTCGATCGAGATGGTATTCGATCGAATATTGTGGTATTTGAAAGATTAGAATTCAATCGAGTAGTGTGGCGAATACGTGGGAAACATTCGAAAGCCCTCCCATCGCAGATAGCGCTTTTTTTAATCCAATGACCATGCAGGGAGGCCGTGAGGGACCCTGGCAGTACGCACGCAGCGCAAAAACGGCGTCTACCCTCATTGGATGGCTGAACCACATGACCTCGAATCTTAAATACTTGTCTCCCGCCTCTAGACTGCAGAGAAGCTTTCAACCTAGCCAGGGAAAGATTTTGGAGCAGGGAGAGATAGGTTTTAGTAGCGTTTTGGTTAGGCAGGATTACTACAGAACCCAAAAGTCCTTTTCAAGGCTAAGATCCAGCAAAAAAGGTCATCTCTGAATCCAAAGCACTTCTCAGTGTTAAGAAATAGATAATATAACAGCAGCATCAACAACATCAGCATAAGCAGCATCAGCAGGTGTATTCATTCCAGTACCGTGTGTGTACAAGTGACTTAAAGTGTCCCTGGTTTAGCCCACTAAGGGCACGTTCTACATACTGTTCCAGTAGCCCACTAAGGGCACCTGATATATACTGTTCCAGTAGCCCAGAAAAAGGCACATCAAACATACTGTTCCAGTAACGTTCGTACAGCATGACATGTGATACACGCGAATAACGTGACGCTCTACGGACGCACATTGGAATCATGTATGTTACGCTGCACAAGAAATATGAAGGAAATGTGTGAACATTGCCGTAAACGTTTGCAAAGCGTTCGCAAATATTTTTCCTTCGCAACTGCGGAGAGTGGCATTATACTACGATTTTGAGGTGTTGGGTGCACCCAGGCATGCTCCCCCTAATGTGCCAGTGTCATTCCGGAGGTGTTGGTATAATTTAGGGAGGTTTCATGGGGGACTTGGTGACCTACAAGTGGTCGAATTTGGATTTCCAAGTGCCGCAAATTTTTTCCCATAGACTATAATGAGATCGAATATTCGTGCGAATAGTCGAATCTTGGTGATTACTCGATTCAAATTCTCGAAAGTCGAATATTTCACTACTCGCTCATCTCTAGTATGGAGGTATTCTCACCTTGAAACATTACTTCTAGGGAAGTACATGGTGTAAGTAGAGCATCCCTACTAGGGATGGTCCAAACCTGCCGAGGTTCGGGTTCGTATGAACCCGAAAGCTCGGGATCAGATTCCCGCTGTCTGCCTGCTCCGGGCGGATACAGTGGGAGGATCGCCTGGAAAACTGGGATACAGCCTATGGCTATGGCTGTATCCCAGTTTTCCAGGCGGTCTTCCCACTGGATCCGCCCGCTGCATGGAGCGGGCAGACAGCGGGAATCTGATCCCGTGCTCCCGAGCTTTGACTGTTATATTTATTTATTTGTCTCAGCGACCATGGACAGACACCAACAACAGCAATACTACCTACCCAAGACCTAATATATAGGAAAGCTAGGTTAGATATTTTACGGTTCAGAGACTAAAATAATTGGAACATGGCACATCGTATCGTCTGACTTTTTCCTCCACTCCCTTTTTGTGTAGCCAACATTTGCTTTCATTAATAAAACATTTCTGTAAAGAGTAAAAGCATAAAACAAGATTGAAAGCTAGATAGCGTAAGCAAACATTGCATTGTCATCGTCTCACAGGTAAAGGATTGTCTTCTGTGTTCGGTTTCTGTTTCAGAGACATTTTTCGTGGAGAATTTTGCTATAATGTAAAATACAAGGGAAATTGAACTTTTCCTACGATACTATATATCTGTGTACTAAGCTCTTCTTGCTCCATTGCATTCTACTCACAGGTCAAAAGCCAGGTTTATTGTGACAGGTTTTTTTTTCAAAAAATCCACTGAATTTTAATTCGCTCTACCACTCACATTCATGTTCTATGGAGCCTCCAAAGATAGCAGAAAGCTGCTTTTGTGTTTTTCTAGCAATTCCATAGAGTATGAATGGAGCAGCAATGCGCATGGCTGACCCACCGATTGTACTGCTTGCAATCTCTGGTTGATACTGTGGATAAGGCATAACTTGTCAAGATGGGGAAACCACTGTAAGGCTATTTTTACACAACAATGTTTTCAGCCTGTATTTTTGGACTAATGCCTAATTAGATAAGTGAATAAACTGTTAATATCACAGAAACGGCACTGAGGATGAAGGTTGTCTGACCCACTAACAGTTACTTTTCAAACCACCCACCCCCTTATTTTTAGGAAGGAAAAGGCAGACCCCCCTTTCCAGCAGGAAAGCTGAGAGATGAGGGATTGGCCAGAGTCATGGAAAAAATGTCAAGGGGCAGGCCAAAATCCAGTAGAATAATGGGGCCCACATTTATATGTATGCTATATGCAATACGTTCACACAACGTAAGAGACTGGCCGTTCCGTGACCCTTGTATGCCCTTATACATTTTACAGCGATGGGGTCCAACATGTCCTCTTTTTTGGTAGATTGTCAAAGGTTTATTCTACAGCTGATATATCTCATCCTGACCAACAACTTTTTTACCTTTGAAAAAAAGTTTTTTCTTCAACACAAAGGGACAGCGATGGGGTTTAACACGGCAGCGGCTTATACCAATCTGTATGTTGAGCACCTTGAGGAGACGTCGATCTATGTGTCCCACCATGCCCGTTCGTTACGTGGCTGGTGGAGATACATAGAAGACATGTTCCTTTATTTGGGATGGCTCTGAGGAAGATCTCATACAGTTTTGGCAATTCCTTAACCAGTTGGACCCCGACATCCAATTCACATTGACACATTCTAAGAACAAGGTCACTTTTTTGGACACAGTGGTATATATCAAAAACAAAACGCTGCAAACAAGATTACATGTTAAACCAACTGACAGGAATACCCTGTTGATGTTTGACTCGAATCACCCACCTTAAATGAAACGCAGTCTCCCCAAGAGTCAGTTCTTAAGAGCAAAACACATAGTTGCTGAACCCCAACACCTAGACACAGCGCTAGACAAGATCAGTAGGAATTTTGTGACACGAAGATATCCACAACGAATAGTAGACGAACAGAAAAATACAGTCAAGTCTCTTGACAGAAATAACACCTTCATTTTTGATGGGGATTGGTTCCTGCAAGTCTCCGGCGTCGCCATGGGCACGCCGGTGGCTTGCAGTGTAGCCAATCTCTATCTGGCTGCCTTTGAAATGCAATATATTTTTTCTGAGAACAATCAATTTCTGCCGTTCATGCAACAGTATACTCGCTTTGTGGACGACGTGTTTGTCATATGGACTAGTACAGAAGAGAAATTTGTAGGCTTTGTCACCTGGCTTAATAGCTGCAACGATATGAACATGCTGTTCACCCATAAAATTAGTCTAGACCAACTTGAGTTTCTAGATGTAATGATACATAAAAAAGGTACTACGATTGAGACATCAGGGTATAGAAAACCCACCTCATCTAACACCCTATTACACTATGAGAGCTACCATACAGAATCCACCAAAAAGGCTGTTCCATATGGTCAGTTTCTCAGATTACGGCGCATAAACAGTAATTTTGAACTATTTGAAGAACAAGCAGACAACTTATATCGTCGCCTACTACATAGAGGGTACCCTGAAAAACTCCTACAAGAAGCCAGAGCAAAGGCAGCAAGTAAGGATCGCACTATACTACTCAAATCTGCTAAACACAAGAGTAGAAATGTAAATAAGAGGTTTGCGTTCACCTTTAAACTATCTGCTATGGCAATGCCAATCCGTAAAGCTATTGCCAAATACTGGTACTTGTTACAGGGAGATAGCGATTTAGATGAATGGACAAAAGAAAAACCCTATATAGCCTTTAGACGTAGTGCTAATTTAAAGGATATTTTAGTTCATACCAAATTTACATCTAAGGAAAAGAACAAAAGTAAAACATGGTTAAAAAATGACCTCAGAGGTAATTATCAATGTGGTTCCTGTAATTGGTGCAAACATATACAGAAAGGCTCATTTCTAACATTGAATGGTACAGATATATTTATAAAAGACTTTATATGTTGCAAAACACGTTCAGTCATCTATTCTATTTTTTGCTCATGTGGCCGTTTTTATATCGGCCAAACTAAAAGACCCCTTTGCACACGATTTAGGGAACATGTCTACTCCCTAAAAACTGGGGTAGGCGCCCCACGTTTGATTGAACATATGAGAGATGTTCATGGAGGCGATCCATCGGCTCTAAAGGTAGCCGGCATTGAAAGAGTGCACGCTAAAAGGGGTTTAGACAATCACCGCAGGTTACTAAAAACAGAATTAGAATGGATAATAAAAACCGGAGCAGAAGGACCAGGAGGCCTTAATGAGCGAGTGGATAGGAATTATTTGTTATAAATGTTATTATACTCATTGCTGTTTTGTTTTGTTTTTATCTCTTTTTGTATGTGCTCACTTTTGTTCACTTCACATGTTTCTGATACGTCACTAATTCACTAGGCTATTTGAATAGCGTGATGACGTAACAGAAGGAGGAGGTCCGTAGAAGCGCCGTGAGCGTGAAACAGACTGTCACCACTCCTTTCACTGAGCGCCTGCTCACCCTATTGTCCGCACCATGTCCTTACTTTTTATAAAGTGAAATAAACCGCAGAAGACACCTCGGTGAGTGCAACTGGCTTTCCTTTCTCCCATTGTTTGTCTCTTGACAGAAATACTTTACTGACAATGACAACAGCCAAACAAAAACCTGACAGAATTCCTTTTGTCACGACATACAATTCCCTGTGCCCCATGATTGCCAACATTCTTAATAGACATCGGGGTATCTTGAGTAGAAGTTTCCCTGACATTGACAAATTTAGAAATCGCCCTTTAATGTCGTACTGTAGGACCAACAACTTACGAGATCAACTGGTCAAAACACATGTCCATGACCTTAGAGAGTTACGACGCACCTTTTCAGGTCCTAAAAAGGTAGGGTGCTTCCCTTGCTTAGGGTGTGTGACCTGCCGATATATGCAGAAAGGACATTCATTCACACATCCCCATACAGGCAAGGATTACCCGATCAAGCGCTTCCTAACATGCAGCTCTGACTTTGTGATATACTGTATTTTCCGGTGTATAAGGCAACTGGGCATATAAGACGACTGTCAGGGACTGGACAGCAAGACAATATAAGACAGTGAGCCCTGACGCTGAACCCCGCCCACTGCCCCTACCTGCTTGCCGCAATCCGCCCTAAGATGGCGGCGGGCAACTTGGCGGCGGTCCCTGTACTGGCTTGGTGGAACACAAAGACAAGACAGACAGACAAAACACAATAAAGAATAGTCGACAGTCCAGGTCACAACAATCGGGCAGCAAAAGTACAAAATCACAATCCAATAGCACGGTCAATATACAGGCAATATGGTCAGGGGCAGGCAGCTAGCAGGAATGGTCAGAAATACAGGCAAAGGGGGTCAGAGTAAAGACAGAATAAATCAGAACACAAGCAGGCAGAGTCAAGCTCAATATCCGGCACTCAGTGGCGTAGCTACAGGGAAGGCAGGGAAGGCGACTGCTATGGGGCCCCTGCATGAAGGGGGCCCGAGGAAGCCTGCCCTGCCTTCATGGTAGGTACCCCGCTCCCCCAGGGGTCCAGAGGAAGAGGGACCCCCACTGCACTGTTCAGCCCCCTCACTGTAGTGCCGGGTGAGGGGGCTGAACTTAGGAGCAGGACCTGCCAGACAGCACAGGAGAGGGATGAAGGACCTTTGGGTCACATGACCCAAAGGTCCTCAATACCTATGTGAAGATCAGCCCGGACTACAGGAGGAGGAGGGGGAAGCCTGGGAGCTGTAAGTGCAGTGTATGTGAGTCAGTGAGTGTATATATATATATATGTGTCTGTGGGTATATGTATATGTCAGTGTGTGTATATATGTATCTGTGGGTATATATGTATATGTCAGTGTGTGTATATATGTATCTGTGGGTATATGTATATGTCAGTGTGTGTATATATGTATCTGTGTATATATTTATATGTCAGTATGTGTATGTATCTGTGGCTATATATATATGTGTGTGTATGTCAGCAATGTCTGTAGCACTGTTGTATATATGTGTGTGTGTGTATGTCAGCAATGTCTGTAGCACTGGTGTATATGTGTGTGTTTGTGTATGTCAGCAATGTCTGTAGCACTGTTGTATATATATGTGTGTGTGTGTATGTCAGCAATGTCTGTAGCACTGATGTATATGTGTGTGTGTGTGTATGTCAGCAATGTCTGTAGCACTGGTGTATATGTGTGTGTTTGTGTATGTCAGCAATGTCTGTAGAACTGGTGTATATGTGTGTGTGTTTGTGTATGTCAGCAATGTCTGTAGCACTGGTGTATGTGTGTGTGTGTGTGTGTGTGTGTATGTCAGCAATGTCTGTAGCACTAGTGTATATGTGTGTGTTTGTGTATGTCAGCAATGTCTGTAGCACTGGTGTATATGTGTGTGTTTGTGTATGTCAGCAATGTCTGTAGCACTGGTGTATATGTGTGTGTTTGTGTATGTCAGCAATGTCTGTAGCACTGGTGTATATGTGTGTGTTTGTGTATGTCAGCAATGTCTGGAGCACTGGTGTATATGTGTGTGTTTGTGTATGTCAGCAATGTCTGTAGCACTGGTGTATATGTGTGTGTTTGTGTATGTCAGCAATGTCTGGAGCACTGGTGTATATGTGTGTGTTTGCTCCCAAAGATGTTCTGCAGCAGCTTCTATTAATGTTGGGCTCTAATAAAAGAACCCACCATTAATATCTGCAGCATTTTCTTTTATTTCTGGTTGAGTATTTCTTATTACACGGAGATGATTTCCCTGTGTACAGTCTACTCATGGTGTATACATCAGCACTAGTGTAATCACAGCGTATATATGTGTGTATGTCAGTGGCGTATCTGTATATATGTTAATGGTGCCTCTGTGTGTGTATATGTACGTCAATGTCTGTGTTTGGCGGGGGGGTGGGGGGGGGACGTACAGGATTTATGGAGCCCCATACAGTTTTTTGCTATGGGGCCCCATGAATCCTAGCTACGCCCCTGCCGGCACTAGAATGAGCCTCAGCCAAATACTTATAGTGAACAAGGAGACAGTTCCAGCCCCCTATTGGACAAGGCTCCTGGTTCCAAACAAAATCACCTGCGGATCAGAACTGGCAGCAGTGTAACTCCTAAATAGCTAGAGCACACAGCAGACAGGTGGGGCTAAACATCATGATAGAAATAGGCCAGTGTTCAGACAGGGTTCAGGTTACTGCACAAGACATACAAAACACTGAATATCAGCGCCATCTCAGCCGTGCAGCACGAGCTGAGGGGCGCACGGAGTTCATCCCAGGCACATTCATGACAGAACCCCCCCTTTTATGAGGGGCCACCGGACCCTTACTATATAAATCAGGAGTAGGCGGAAAATGACCTCTCACCACACAGGTTTGAATGTCACTATCAATATCGCTATCAGTCTCCCACTCGTCAGCGGAGGACTCGGGGTTACAGACAGAGTTATCATCACCACAATTGACATTAGCATCAGGCACAGATATGGCAGGTTTATCAGAGGAACAATGTATGCCCATTTCACCAATGGTTACCTGTGCGCCCAGATGACCTTCCTGGGAGCCATCTGGACGCTGATGATGATGTTCTGATCGCCGGGGACGTATAGGGCAATGGCTGATGTAGTGACCACCGTTCCCGCAGTAAAAGCACAGGCCATTATGTCTCCGAAATTCTCGTCTTGTCCTGATGTTCAATACTCCCAGCTGCATAGGTTCCTCCTCTGAGACAACAGGGAGGAAAGGTTTTTCAGCAGGAAAAGAAGCGGAAGATTTGAAGAGGTCAGAGTTACCTTTCGCCCTCTTTCTGTCACATAGTCTGCGGTCGATACTAATGGCCAAGGCCATGGTCTCTTTAAGGGTTGGTGCATCTGGGTGACCTACTCAGGCATCCTTAATGCCCTCTGCCAATCCTTGCTTAAAGAAAGCCTTTAAAGCTGGGGGCACACCAACCAGTCATCACACAAAATTTTCTAAACTCTGAACAGTATTCCTCTGCTGGTCGCTTACCCTGACAGGTAGAGAGAGTAGATTATTCACTGCCAATGCCCTGTCATCAGGTTGAGCATATACAGTACCCAGAGACAAAAAGAATTTCTCCAGGCTACTCCATTCCTCCGCCTCCGGAGGGATTTTGAGAGCCCAAGCCTGAGGATCTCCCTGAAGTAGTGAGACCACAATACCAACCTTCTCCTGCTCAGAAGGGAAGTGATTGATCCAAAAAAACAACATGCAAGCACCCCTAAAAGACTCAAATTTCTCCATATCGCCAGAAAATCTATCAGGAAGCAACATATCAGGTTTCCTAGGCCTTTCCACCACTAGGGGTGCTACCACAGCATTATTCTGGTTGGCAGAAAAAACTTGAACCTGTTTAGCCAGGTCATCAACCAGACAAGACAAAGCCTCCATCTTACCAACCAGGTTAGAATCCATTAACTGGGTGATCTGGTTTGCCAGTTTGACCACCAGGCCTGACACCCCCTCCACCCGGGTAGCAAGATCTTCCACAGTAGCCATGGCACCAGAGGGGGGCGATATATATATTGGGCCAGATATTCTGTCAGGAACCGGACAGCAACACAATACAAGACAGTGAGCCCTGACGCTGAACCCCGCCCACTGTCTCTACCTGCTTGCCGCAATCTGCCCTAAGATGGCGGCGGGCAACTTGGCGGCGGTCCCTGTGCTGGCTTGGTGGGACACAAAGACAAGACAGACAGACAAAACACAATAAAGAATAGTCGACAGTCCAGGTCACAACAATCGGGCAGCAAAATTACAAAATCACAATCCAATAGCACGGTCAATATACAGGCAATATGGTCAGGGGCAGGCAGCTAGCAGGAATGGTCAGAAATACAGGCAAAGGGGGTCAGAGTAAAGAATAAATCAGAACACAAGCAGGCAGAGTCAAGCTCAATATCCGGCACTAGAATGAGCCTCAGGGAACAAGGAGACAGTTCCAGCCCCCTATTGGACAAGGCTCCTGGTTCCAAACAAAATCACCTGTGGATCAGAACTGGCAGCAGTGTAACTCCTAAATAGCCAGAGCACACAGCAGATGGGTGGGGCTGAACATCATGATAGAAATAGGCCAGTGTTCAGACAGGGTTCAGGTTACTGCAAAGACATACAAAATACTGAATATCAGCGCCATCTCAGCCGTGCAGCACGAGCTGAGGGGCGCACAGAGTTCATCCCAGGCACATTCATGACAACGACCCCAAACTTTTAATCAGATTTTCAGGGATTCGCCTTATTCGCTGGAAAATTTTAACCCCTGCCTGACCGCAGCCCTGCTGCGGTCAGGCAGGGGTTCACTGCAGCTAAACTAATGAAAAAAACAAACAGTTAACTCACCCGTGCCCGTTCCCGGCCTCTGCGCGTCTTCTCCTCCGCTCCCGTTGCCGGTGCAGCCAGTGTGACGTACACTGACTGCGCCGGGGATGCCTGAAGCTCTCCCCAGCAGCCTAATCGGAGATGCTCGGCTGCTCGGGAGAGCTTCGGAAGAATGATAGAGGCTTCGGGTACTTCCAGGACCTCCCGAAGCCTCTGTCATTCTTCCGACGCTCTCCCGAGCAGCCGAGCGTCTCCGATTAGACGCTCGGCTGCTCGGGTGAGCTTTGGGCATCCTTGGCGCAGTCAGTGTTCGTCACACTGGCTGCGCCGGCAACGGGAGCGGAGGAGAAGATGCGGGGAGGCCGGTAACGGGTGAGTTAAATGTTTTTTTTTTTTTTTAAATGGTCGCCCCATACGGTGGGGATGCGGGCCATTTTTGAGCCCCCCCACCGTATGCGGCGACCATACCCGGTGTATAAGACGACCCCCGACTTCTGATAAGATTTTTCGGGGTTAAAAAGTCGTCTTATACGACGGAAAATAAGGTATATCTTATGGTGTCCTTGTAAGTTACTCTACGTAGGAGAGACCACGTATGACATCAGAATACTGTACATTTAAACCAACACCGGCATACGGTCAGAAAGGCGTGCTTGGACTTACCGGTATCCAAGCATTTCACTGAGGCAGGTCATGCCGAAAAAGACCTTCGGTTTAACTTGATAGATCAGGTTCCCCCTCTGGCCACAGGCGGTGACAGAATGTCCCTCCTGAAGGAACGTGAGCATGAATGGATCTTTAAATTTCAAACCTTACGACCCTCAGGTTTATATGTAGACTATAAAATATTACCCAGATATTGTAATTGATCCTTTTGGTTTACTCTATACATTTTTGCCTATGTTCCTCTCAGCATATGGCAGGTTGCGCTTGTGATACTTGCCTTGAAGTTCATGACTATGAACACACATACTCATTAATTAATACATCATATAATTACTTTTATTGGAGAAGGTTTCTCATAATCTTTGTTTTTCTTTACTATGCAGATAAAGTCATCAAGCATTTTTCCGTGAGTGGACATACGACGGCTTGCTGCGTGAATTCCTCAATATAATTTTTCACTTTTTCTTTATCATTTAAGTGGATAATCTGACTGACACATTCATCATTGTAGTGATGGATGTACACTATAACCATGGACATGTTAACATTATTGGGCTAACCAGTATATAGTTATTGAATATCATCATTGTGCTAGCGGCAACAGGGTAGCAGGGATGTATGTGTGCTGTAATTACGAGCCCCCACGGGTTAGTCCAGGTCGCCTCTCGGTGTGACAAGATTGCCATACCGGATCGTGACATCGAACACTCGATGTGGTCCAGGTAACTTATGTGTGTTCCGGCGACATTGAGTCCTGTGGTAATAGGTGTGCTTGGCAATATGAATTATGTTTACCTTGATGGTTCCCTGCATTACCCATATTGCGCTTTAACTATTCAACTCTGTTCATTCATTGAGCTACGACATCTGGAACAGCCCATCTACTCACTTATCTGCCCACTGCACATGTTATGTCATGTGTACACCCTTTGCCCACACTCATTGGCTCCAGCGCGCTGCACGCGCATGTGCGCAGCTCACTGACACGCACGCTGTTGTCTTCTAAGATGGCTGTGCGCTTCAACTACACATGGACATTCACATGGAGCGATCCTGTTACAGTCAGTTTTTCTTTTATGTTTTTCAGTAAGCATGTTTATTCACAGCAGAGGTTCCGCATCACTGTGACAGCTGCAGCCATCTACTCACATATGGTTACTAATTACCTGATTGATCATTTATGTATTTTTAACATCACAATTGTATAACACTCATTATGGAAGTTGGTACACTTTACTCATCACAATCGAATCACTATACTATGTTTATATTCTTATATTATACACTCTACTGTTTTGTACTTTAAATGCACTAATTGTATACTGGCTTGCTGTGTATAAAAATCCCCCACAGAGGGGCGTGTGTGCACTGCTTGAAAAAGGCTCACATGGCTTGAGCTGAAACGTTGCACTGTTTTTCATGGGTAAATAAACTACTTTTTTTATCGTACTTGTGGAGTGCTGCGGTATATTTGGACATAAACGGGAATGCGACGCCGATCTTTCTGGTTCTCACGAACCAGAAGTCCGAAAAGTCCGCTCATCTCTAATAGAGACACAGAGGGAGATTCATCAAACATGGTGTAAAGTAAAACTGGCTCAGTTGCCCCTAGCAACCAATCAGATTCCACCTTTCATTCCTTGGTTCTTTGGAAAATGAAAGGTGGAATCTGATTCTACTTTACACTAGTTTGATAAATCTCCCCCACAGTGTGTGTGTGTGTGTTTGTGTGTATATACATATATATATATATATATATATATATATATATATATATATATATATATACAGGCCCTTCCTTTAGAGCAGAATGGTGGTCTATAATCCAGATAAAGAGTTGTCAACAATAGGAGGGAAAGAGCAGCATATCAGGAGAAGGAGGCAAGTGTTTGCTGAATGAATGTATGGGAATAACCCTTTAAGGGTATTTCTAAATTAAACATAAGGGAGAAATATTTCAAATCTTGCACTTACCATATTCCTGCAGATAAACAATAGATATATAACAATGCAAATATTTAGAGAAATATGAGAAAGAGGAGTGGTGTACACTATTATAACCTGACTGCTGCAACTGAGGATCTATGTATTGTGAGCAAAATGGTTGTGGCTGTACATAACCCCACCAGGTGAGTGTACCATTATTAAAACTGCCACCATTGCTTTATTCCAGTATTGCTACAAACCACCCGATGAGGCGCTCTGCCTTTTTTCTCTTCTTTTAATCTTATCCTCTGTGGAGAACACATGAAATTTTTTCACAAAGCTATTTGCTACATTTTTCTTTCATTTTAAAGCAAAGAAGTTATGAAAAAAAAAGGCTGCAAAAAGTAAATAAAGCCTTTAAGGCAGCTGCATACATAGAATTATTATCCAATGAACTCTTCTATTATGCTGAACATGCAAGCTATTTTAATAGATATGGGGCAAATAAGGGACACCTCTGGCATGGTTTATCTCCACTGAAAACAATAGGACAGAGCTGTAACTAGGAACTGTACTGTATCATCCTTATTGTTTTAAATTTACAAACTCTAGCAAAAACTCTCATTCCATTCTGTCAGTTCTTAATCCACCTCCCACGGAATCTTGTAGCAGATCGCCGTCACATAAAATGGGAACAATACGGTTTAATTATAGACGGCTTTACACAGTAGAGTCAATCAGAGACAATAGTGGCGGAATGCATGCTTACATTTGTCTGCTGTCTATCAGGATTAATATGAAAAGTCTGTTCCTAAAAAAAAGTGTTCACAGACTGATTTATCACATTGTAAATATAGGTCTTTAAATATAAGAACATTATTTTACTAGTTTTAGAGATTCACATTTCAACTGAGTGTTAGTGCGGGGACCATATCTGAGAAATACAGTGAGACTGTGACTAACTCCATGTAAACTGTAATCATTCCTAACCTTATTACTTTTGAAGAAGCCTATTCCCATTCCTAACCCGTAATATTGTTATATTCTTGCAGGGATTTGTGATGTGATGAGCGAACTGTCTCAGTTAGTCACTGATTGCCTGAACAGACTGTCACTTTCATTTCTGGAGTGACAGCCCGCTCAGCCAATCAGTGAGGAGATGGGACAGTACCTTGGCTGTCACTCTTTTCTGGAGATTGGCAGCCCACTCAGCCAATCACTGGCTGACACTGTCCTGTCTCAGTCCGTAACTGGCTGAGCTGCCTGGAAGTAGCGAGGACACAGTGGAAGCGCACACAGGTAAGTATTGCACCAAAACTGCATCAAGACAGCTAAACAATAGTTTAGCTGTTTTAGTATCGTTTGTTAAGATTTGGTTTTCAAAAATTTGGTTCACCAGGTTTGCAAATTTTGGCATAAAATCTGCAAATTTGCAAAGCCGGTGAACCAAATTTTTGAAAGTTTAACCTTCCAATCCACTTTACCTTTTCTCATGACAACGTTCTTTGGGCTGGCTGAAATCTCTTTGCTTTTACTACTGCAAAAGCAATAGTTTGTGTATTTATTCCATGCCCCTTTTTACCAAAGCCATACTCATTATCAAGTAAGCCATCATGTTGAATAAGGAGCTAAGTGTGTACAAAGAGGAAAAACACATTGGTCAAGTTTTGTAAGTCAGTTTTTTCATAGAAATTTCACCAGAATTCTGGTTCAGATAGCTTTGATGGTTTTCCTAGTATATCCACAACAGTATATCCATAAGAACTAATGCAGCACTTTTCAAACAGTGAGTCCACAGTCTGGTGAGGCGTGAGGTCCCTGCCTGTGCCCGACATCAGCACACTTGCTGAGGAAATCTATTAATTTCCCTAAGCTGGCCTGCAGGATGTTGAAGATTATAATATGGGCGGTGCGGATGGCTGCCTGGGCCGCCCATATTATAATCTAGGCCGCAGGCAGTTATAAACCTGCAGTCTAGGGCCGGGTTCACACACAGTATGACTCCGGCCGCTGCAGTACCGGCCTGATGAACTCAATTTCTTTTAGAATTGGGATGCAGACATATTCCGGTGTGCCCGCATTCCAATTGCCCATAGCCAAGAAGGTAAAAAGTCTCCAGAGCTATTCAATGAATAGTGGCCGCACAAAACTGACATGTCAGTTTTTTCTGCAGCCGCAAGGAATCCCAGCAGGAGTGCATACACTCCGTCCAGGATTTCATAGTAGTCGGCAGTTTCATTAAATAACAGCCTGTAGCTGCAAAAATGCAACTACAGCCCAGCCGATTCTGGGCTCTCTGTCGCATGAGGCAAACCTCTCAGGCAGCCGCCCCATCACTAGTGCCTACACCCCCATCCACCCAGGAACGCAGAATCTGCCGCCTAAGGCGAAATGCTTATTCTGACTCGTGGCAGAAGCGACCCTACTGTGGCATTTGTTTAATAAAATTTTATGTAGTGTGAACTTAGCCTAGAAGTGAGTCAGTGGCATCCCAGCTCAGGCAGTGTGGATGCATCCTACAGCCGGAGAAGCAACAGTGTGGGAGCTAGGAAAAGTAAGTTTAGCCCTGTCTTTCGTCGGGGGCAGGGAGAAAGGAGTGCTGCTCTGTGGTGCTGGTTTGCAGGTGGAGCAGTATGTATTGTTGGGTTTCTACAGGTGGAGCAGTATTTATTTTTGCACTCTGGTGCTGATTTGGTGTTGCTCTGGGATATTATGTGCACTACATGGTGATATCTGGGGCTGAATAGCAGTATATGTTTGTTTATGAAGCCCCAGCATCAACATAGATCACTGGGTGAAGCCTGAGAACAAAAAGTTTAAGAAGCACTGGTCTAATGTATAAATCTGTCTGACAGTGCTCCATATCTAGCTTATCTCAACCATATTAACACAAAAGAATTGTGCAATACTTGTAAAATAGTAGTTAAGAACTTGTTAAAGGGAAACTGTCAGCTAAAAAAGACATCCTAAACTGCTTATATGACTACATATATGTGCACATATGTAAGTAGTGAGAGTATGCACACCCTTAGTTGCCTGAGGCTGCAGTCACTTAAATAATGCTTTTTATTACTGCTTTGAAATGTCTTAGAGGCATGACCAGGGCACTAAAGTACACTGAAGTGCCCTGGCCACGCCTCTATGACACTTCAGGGCTGCCATAAAAAGCATTTTTTAAAGTGATGGCATCTTCAGACAAATACAATAAAGGTATGGATACTCTGACTACTTATATAGCAGTTTGGGACATCTTGTCTGTTTCCCTTTAAGTAATCACATGGTTTTGTTATAAACCACAATAAACATTTCACACCACTGACAGATGCCGTTAGTGGTTTTCTGCCTATCAATCATCCTTGCACTGCATGCTGACAGGCAGAGAGCTGTGACTAGTCACAGGCAGCCCCCCGCCCAGATGACTAATTGCCATCCCTCTCCCGTGCATCGACTCTTGTCAGAATGAACCACCTATTGCCCTACCAGTGTGGGGGACCTGTCCTAGAGGGTGACACAAGCCCCAGACCTTGTTACCTGGGATGAGCGGACTGCTGTGGGTTTCCTGCTGACAACCACTCTGCAACATAGAATTCATAGGGTTCTAGCAACTTTTCTCTATCCGGATAAGTTCCTAGCTTTCTGCTGTAGTGGAGACTGTCCTGCACTGTGACTCTCCTAGTCCACGGCGTGGGTTGAGATGATCTCTGACTTGTCCTTTCCTGTGAAGGTTTTAACACTGCATAGTGTTGTGTAACATTACTTGAAGAGATACTGTTAGCTGTATCTTGTCTTGCTTCCTCACTGTACAGAAACCTGACTAAGACTAACTCTTACGAAGACTGGGGACCTTGCAGAGGGCCAGGGCCCAAAGGAACCGCTGTAGGGTGCTTTCTAGCTCGCGGTTTTCCCCTACAAAGTCCAATACAAGAGAACCTCACACTTCCTCTCCCCGCATGATTTCCTATCTACAGCCCCTGTAAGGTACGCTGTGAATGGGTGAAGAGTGTGCTTAGAAGAAGAAAAGAAGAAGGTGATAGGATAGAAAAAGAAGATGCTTAGGTTCACAGATCCAAGTGACACATAAGCAAACAATAACCCTTTCCATACTTCAGCTGTGCAGCAACTGAGTACTCATACTTACAATAGCGACATCTAGTGGCAAAACCTTGTCACTTCTACATCACCACTTACTCAAAATAAGTACAGGCCTTTGCGAAGGGTGTAGCCAATAGCAACACCCGTGGTGGGACACCACACCTGCACTTACTACATCAAGGATTCACTTCCTGGATAAAATGGTGATGACACAACCTGACTCGCAGGGCTGTGCTGGCTGTGGCTGCTGGAAAAGATGATGGCAGGGGGACACTGAGGGACACAGGGCACTGGAGGGACACTGAGCATCCCTCTGCCATCATTCTCTCCAGCAGCCACAGCCCACACAGCTTTAAGAGTCAGGTTGTGACTAAAGATGATCGAATAGGGCCGAGGTTTGACTCCCGCTGCCTTTCTGTTCTGTAGGGAAGGTGGAGACAGCTTTAGTACCACCTGGAAAACAAGGACACAGCCTATTACCTAGGCTGTATCCCTGTTTTAAAGGCAGTACTTGGGCTGTTTCCACCTTCCCCACAGAACGAAAAGGCAGCCGGAGTCAAATGCCAATGGTTCGGGTTCGTACTAACCTGAACCTTGGCCCAGTTCGATCATCTCTAGTTGTGACATCACCATGTTATCCAGGAAGTGAAGCCTTGATGCAGTAGTAAGTGCAGGGAAAAAGGCACTTTATAAGCATTTCCTGTAATGAGTGTATATTGGTGATTTGTATAACTTTTGGGGAGGCAATACAATACTTTAATAAAAAAATTTTATTAAGGATTTAAGGAGTGGTTTGAGTGGTTCTTTTTTTTTTTTTTTTTTTCTGGAATAGTGTAGTCTCTTAGTCTAGCCTCTATATAGAACATCAGTAGGATCTGTCAGAATCTGTTAGACATTCATCACAACTGTCATAACTGTGGTTGTAAAAGAAGCTTTGATGCTAGTGTGAACATGGCATAATTTATAATTTATATTTTACAAAAATTATGTTTAGTTTATAGTCCTTCTCATAGAAAGAAATGGAAGGGTGTATCTAATGTGATGTAATTCAGGAAACGGAGCGCTCACAAATGTATTCTTGTGCGGCCTATAATTAGAGTCCCCCATAAGTTATTCACCTGTAGAGAACCAAAATGTAAAACGTCTCTTGTCCGGCAACAAACTATTCAGAATGCCAGAGGCGGCTGATGAAGACAAAAGTAAGACTGAGACTGAGCAATGCGTATTTAGAGTGCAGACACCTGTTTCCTACCAGGCAGTTGCTGAGATTCAAAGCATGTCATTTTAGTGAGTAACCGAATGGCCATCAATAGAGATTTCAACATTTCCTGCAGTTATAAACATACACTGCACATTCCAACCATACACGACTCTCCATTCGGTGCATGATGACAGGTATCAGCCGGCTTTATCTCTCCTCCGGGTCTGCTGCCAGTGCTGCAGTTTATGACCTAGGGGGACCTCTTCGGCACGGTTCAAGATCAAACCGGTTCAGTAGCACAGCGGGTCCACATCCAGTGGTGTTACAGAAGAATAGATTTCAACAGAGTATAACTATTGTTACTGAAAAGAGCAGCTGAATCATTTTAGCGTTGAAGACTTCTTGATAAAAAAAAAAATCCTGTGACGATGAACTGGAGTGTAAGGGGCTTATTCCACGGAGTGATAATCGGGTGAATTGTCCCAATTCTGCCGATTATCGCTCCGTGGAATAGAGACAACGATCAGCCGATGATCGTGTCATCGGCTAATCGTTTATTTAGGTTCAAACCTAAAATCATCCGGCACCAATCGCGTATCGCTGCGAGGAATAGCGATGCACGGCGGGCGACTGACGATTTCACAAGCACCATGCTTTACCTAAGCATGTTGCAGGTGTTCTCCTGCGCTCCTTCTTCCTCCCGTTCCCGCTCACAGCAGCAGCTTCGGTGCAGCCCGTCTTAGCTGACAGACCACTCAGCCAATCACTGGTCAGGACCGCCACGGCCAATAATTGGCTAAGCGGTTGGTCGGCTCGGACAGGCCGCGCCAAAGCTGCTGCTATGTGCGGAACAGGGAGGAAGAAGGAGCGCAGGAGAAGATCTGCAACATGTTTAGGTAAAGTATGGTGACAAGGGCTGCAAGGACATCGGTAATGATGTTCCTACAACCCTTGCTAAACGATTATCGGTCCGTGTAATAGGCCCAATAAACAAACGCCGATCTAGCAGATTGGCGCTCGTTTACATTATTGATCATGCCCCCATCGACCCAATGGAATAGGACCCTAATGAAGTAGCCTACAGTTTTGTACCCTATTAGTGGGAGACAAGAGGATATTGCTCCAGAGAGAAGGACTAAAGAGAGCTTTAGGTACCTTAGTACAATGTTTCAAGTCCTTAGGTACCCCCAATAGGTTATGTTTTCGGGATTTTATAGGCCATATAAATATAGTCAGTGCATCAGGTATCACCACAGGTGTTCTTTGTGACTTGGTTTAAGAGCATTACTTGCGTTTAAGAGTTCTCTGTACTGGGTGGAAGGGGAAGCGGGGGAGAGACATGGCCTGCACAGGGTGCTCTACAGCCCTGTACTCTGAGCCAGGAAGTCTCCCTCACCTTCCAAATCATAGCAGATCCACTTCAGGCTAGGACTTGCATCAGGGGACAGGACTGTGGAGGTAATCTCTTCCTAGCTGTAACCCCTCTCTCCCCGGACAGAGAGTGCTATATGTACTGTATGTGCCCACATCTGCCCTGCTCATTCTTTCATGCTCCTGCAGTCTCTGTCCGCCCTTGTGTTTCCCATCCTCTCCATTACTTTACAGTAACTTATAATATCACATATTCTGCTGTTTCTGAATGTTTGTTTCATTTGTTTTACATGTTATTCAGAATAATAAATCATTACTTTTGGGGTGTGGAACCAATTGTCTGCATTTCAATTATTTCTTAAGGGAAATTTTGCTTTGCTTTAAGAGTGGATTTGGATTACAAGCAAGGTCCCAGAATGAATTATGCTCATAATCCAAGGCACCACTGTGTGTGTGTGTGTATATATATATGTATATATGTATGTACAGCTAGAGCAACTTGTGGAGGGACTGGACGGGACTAAACCTATTCACGCTGGGGGACTGTTCTATTCTTCTATTACATCTGAAAGCAATATTTCAAGTAACTGAGGTACTAAACGAGTCCGTAGTTATGCTGCAAAGGCTGAGTCTTCTACTGCAAGTCACTCACGTTTCCCTTGAAGGTCCCTAGGACAATTAGCTCTCCCACTAGGTGGGCCTGTAATCCTAAACATGCGTCACTCCCTGCCCACATGGTAGCGTAGGCAGATTTATTTTCCCGTAGATTCAGGAACTTTCTCACACAGCCCCAGCTGAACCACTGTGTCTGAATAGGCTCCAGTCTGCAGCCTGCAGGGTCCTACTAAGTCTATTCCTACTAACACATACTGTATGCAGCTCAACAACTGTTTTCCAAGTATATGTCAAGCAGCTATTGTCCTCAAAGATTGTTGGAGTGCTTATTAGTAGTCATATCAGAGACTCTGTTGTTCCTCCAACATGATGCCTGCACAACGTCCAACACTTCTCTACTCAGCTGAAGCAACTCCTAGTGTCACACGGTGCTGCTGAGCCAGGGGTGGCCAGATGGTCTCATTCCTGGCTATCGTGACAAGTGCCGTTTGGTGTTTTCAACATCTGCCCCCCCTTGGTTGCTGAGCCCCCGGTGCCTGCTTCATGGGTTTCTTGAAAAACATGACTTGATGAGGGTACAGTACTTAAGTACTGAAGTTAAGAAACACTGCCTTAGTACAAACGAAGCTTCTGGATTGCCCTGTTCCAGCCACAATCCTAATTGTTTGACTGTACAGACTGGGGGTTGGTTCAGGTCATCAACATGTCTGATCTCATCATTGCATCACCTAGCAGGGCACCAGACATGTGTGAAAAAGGGTTGTTTTATTGTAAAAACAGGTCATAAATAATGAGCATGTTAATTATTTTATGGCCATACTACATTTCAGTACAATCATTTTTTTGTACTGATTGAGCAATTCCCCAATGGAGCACAATATTACTGCTACTATATACAGAACTGTACTGTGACCACAGGGAACTACAATTTACATATTTTCAGTAATACCCACTGAGCCTCCGGTCACAACATGCGAATTATACACACACACGTAGCAGTCTGGAGTGAGGGGATCTCAGGCAGGATAGAGGTTATGATGAGTAAATTAAGAAATATTCTGTCACAGGCCGAGTGGTAATAGCTCTCTCCCTTCCTGAGGTAAATACCGCCACAGAGGTTAAAGAGAGGGACCTCTACTAGGTGTTTGGTGATGATGGTGCTTGTAGTTCCCCCTGGGGCTTCTCTATTACTGCTGCCTGAAGTGGTGAGGGAGAAGCCCTTGATGGTGATGTGGTGCAGAATAATTGAGACAACAGTGAGTCGAGGCAGTGAGGTGCAACAATGACTTTTACTTGCATAAGTTGAAGCATAAGAAGTATATAACTTAAACAGTTTCTTTGTGCTTAACATCTCTTTACATGGCCGACTACCAGATATGGGTCACTGATGTTACAATGGAGATTGTTGGTGTGTAGGGGTAGAGTCACCCTTTTGTATGCTGGTAGGTAGTGAACCACCACCCAGTGGAATGGGAGTCCTTTAAGGGTATCTGGGCCAGGCCGTAAGCCACAATGTTTTGGTTCCCAGAATATACTAAGGGTATGTCGAGAAATTGCCCCTTCAGGCTTGCTCTCTTGGTAAGTTCATCTGTAAAATAACCTCCTTGGCTCAACAACTCCCATGGGTCACAATATCTTCTTTAGCTGTGGTGATGACTCCAATAAATCTCCTCACAGAAATCTCCTCACAGTTGTAGTCCCCTCAGAGGATGTTACTCCTGCTACAGCTGCACTCAACTACCCAACTCTCTGTGCCAACTGCCTCTTAGGGTCTGTTCACACGTACAGACTTGCTGCATATTTATCGCAGTAAGTTTCTCGCACATAAATTCACAGTGATACTGATTGCTGTCAAGTCAATGTATGTGTATTCTCGCTGCGTGTTTGAAGCGACTTTTACATGCAAGTTTTGATTTTCACATGATTTTCACAGGCAAGTTCAATACCTCAAAAAACGCAGCTACTTTCATGCGAGTTTGATGCGAGTTCTGTGCGAGTTTTACGCAGCGAGTCTGTACGTGTGAACAGACCCTTAAGGAGAGCTCATTAGAATAGCTCTGCCCTTTTTCTGGACCTTTCTTGTAGCTAGTGTAGGACTCTAAGGCCCCGTTCCCACTGAGCAAAAGTAGCGGAATTCCGCGACGGAATTGTCCGCCGCGGAATGCCTTTAGCCTCCCATCGCGGAATTCCGCTACTTTTCAGTGGGAACAGGGCCTAAGAGGGCAGTTGGTGTTGCTATGCTAACTTCCTGAGAGTGGTGTGTAGATGAATAATAAAGATGACCCATCTCCAGCATGGCTCCTCTCTACAACACAATAAAGAACAACCAATATATGAATAAATCTATGTCAATATAATAAAGGGTCCATAATCTGCCCAACCTTAGCGAAACCCCCAAGTCCTGTACACTACACACACATGCCTTCATGGCAACAGTATTGCCAGTAGCCTATTTCAGCAGGATAATGCCACACTGTAAAAAATGTTCAAGAATGGTTTAAAGAACATGACGAAGAGTTCAAGTCCTTGACTTAACCTTAAAATTCTCCAGAGCTCAATCTGATCCAGTATCTGTGGAATGTACTTCAAAAACAAGTCCAATCCATGAAGGCTCCACCCTACAACTTACAGGATTTAAAGGATTTACCATCAACATCATGGTGCCATGTTACTCAGGACTAGAGATGAGTAAATCTACAGTAGTAACAAAGCAAAGTGCTACATTACATTCGGTGGTCGGCTTATAGACTGCTGCTTTTGAGTTCCCCTCCGAGTGCCTAGAAAAGCTGGATGCAGTCCTGGAAAACTTCCCAAAGCACTGCATCCAACTTTTCCAGGCGCCCGAGGCAGAGCAGAGTTCCAAGATGCCATACTTTAATGGGTTAGAGCTGCTTTGGCAGAATAAGGGGCACCTATGCAATTTTATGTTAGTGATTTTCAAGTGGTGACTGACTGTTGTATATTCAACAGGTTTTTCAGTCTGCCAAAGTTGTTGAGGTGAGTGCAAAACAAAGTAAATCAATGTAAGTCCTCTGACACATTAGTGTGTTTTCTTGCCTGTCCATCTTAAGGACAGAATCCCCACAGTGAGGATGACACAGCCTACAGGAGAGGATCTGATATTAGCTCTATGAGGTACACAGGGAGCTGCTGTCAGTAAGTGCAGTGAGTACATTTACTAATACTGTACACTGAACAAATTTTACCATAAATATTGACCAGCCCCTTCAATTTCAGGGACAACATCCCCACTCCCGGTGTAAGTAGGGGTGCCCAGTGTCGGACTGGGGTACCTTGGGCCTACCAGGGAATTTAATTCTAGGGGCCCACCCGACATATACCAGATATAACCAAACCTTTGCATAGTGCTGTGTATGTGACCAGCAATGCTGGCTCACTGCTGGTAACTTGTCAGCCACTCTATGCAAACAGTATAGGATGCCACATAAGTATCTTGAAAGGAGAAGTCCCATTAAAGGAGAACTCCAGGTAGAGGTAAAAAAAAAAAAAAAGAAACTTCTGCAGAAGCATAAAGCATTACTTACCTATCAATTCCATTTTTGAAACTACCAAAAATCTGTTTGTTTTGGGGGGTTTTGTTCTGTTTTGTGTTTCTGTACTTCCTAGTTTATCAGTTGTACACAGTACTACAGGTTCCAGAATGCAATGCTTTCCCTCAGCTGTTCATCACAGTCCTCCACCCTGCATATTCCCCGCCCAAAGCTGCTGCAGAATATCTAGGCTGTGTTCACACATTGCAGTTTCATTGTGTTATTGAATTTCATTGTGGTCCCACACAGCACGCTGTATTCTCTACCTGTAACGCCACACAGCACGCTGTATTCTCTACCTGTAACACCACACAGCACCCGTTATACTCTACCTGTAGTACCACACAGCATGCTGTATTCTCTACCTGTAACACTACACAGCACGCTGTATTCTCTACCTGTAACACCACACAGCACACTGTATTCTCTACCTGTAACACCACACAGCACGCTGTATTCTCTACCTGTAACACCACATAGCACGCTGTATTCTCTACCTGTAACACCACACAGCACGCTGTATTCTCTACCTGTAACACCACACAGCACGCTGTATTCTCTACCTGTAACACCACACAGCACACTGTATTCTCTACCTGTAACACCACACAGCACACTGTATTCTCTACCTGTAACACCACACAGCACGCTGTATTCTCTACCTGTAACACTACACAGCACGCTGTATTCTCTACCTGTAACACCACACAGCACTGTATTCTCTACCTGTAACACCACACAGCACTGTATTCTCTACCTGTAACACCACACAGCACTGTATTCTCTACCTGTAACACCACACAGCACACTGTATTCTCTACCTGTAACACCACACAGCACTGTATTCTCTACCTGTAACACCACACAGCACGCTGTATTCTCTACCTGTAACACCACACAGCATGCTGTATACTCTACCTGTAACACCACACAGCACTCTGTATTCTCTACCTGTAACACCACACAGCACTCTGTATTCTCTACCTGTAACACCACACAGCACACTGTATTCTCTACCTGTAACACCACACAGCACACTGTATTCTCTACCTGTAACACCACACAGCACACTGTATTCTCTACCTGTAGCACCGCACAGCACACTGTATTCTCTACCTGTAACACCACACAGCACGCTGTATTCTCTACCTATAACACCACACATCACACTGTATTCTCTAACTGTAACACCACACAGCACGCTGTATTCTCTACCTGTAACACCACACAGCACGCTGTATTCTCTACCTGTAACACCACACAGCACTCTGTATTCTCTACCTGTAACACCACACAGCACTCTGTATTCTCTACCTGTAACACCACACAGCACACTGTATTCTCTACCTGTAACACCATACAGCACGCTGTATTCTCTACCTGTAACACCACACAGCACACTGTATTCTCTACCTGTAACACCGCACAGCACCCTGTATACTCTACCTGTAGCACCACACAGCAGGCTGTTTTCTCTACCTGTAACACCACACAGCACACTGTATTCTCTAACTGTAACACCACACAGCACACTGTATTCTCTATCTGTAACGCTGATATTGGAATAAAGTAAAGAACTTTTTGAATTTTATTTTTCTTTTAATTTCCACGCACATATTATGATCAAGCATCTTTTATCTTTGAAGTTGAGCCCAACAATAAGGCTCTGATCCTCTCTGCCGTTTAGCATCATTTACATGCGTTACTGCATCATTTTTGTGAATACGCTTCAGTACTGCAATGACACTCCAACATGTGTGAACACAGCCCTAATTTCTCTGCACACTTCTGCACAATTAGAGAAATCAGTGCAACACCTGCTTCTGGCCAGTCAGAGATGGTGAATCACTCAGGGGATTGGGGGATCCAGTCAAGCCTCCTGGGACATCACGCCCTGCCCCCTGTCTGCATCATCAGCCTGATCTCAGCAAACACACACAATGTGAGACAGAGGCATGGAAGATTTGTCTCCTAAGGGAGGATAGCAGAAGGAGAAGGAGAGAATGTGGATTTGCACAAGGGCAATTTTTTTTTTTACTTTCTGGATTTCTATCAGCTACCAGTGTGGCAGAACCGCACAGATACGGTAATACATTGTATAGACACATATATTTAACTTTTAATTTCCTTTAATAGAAAACAAGTTTTTCTTATCCGGAGTTCCCCTTTAAACTGACAAATTTCAGGCAGGCAAGAACATAATAATGAAAGTATACTTACCTGTACCCGTGCCCTCGTATTTTTTAGCACTTACGCTGTTTACTGTGCATGATCAGGAATGTGATCGTTTAATAGTTCGGGTGAATATGGAAGCGGCAATAGCAAATATGTTTATTTATTTATTTGTATTCATAAAATAGGAAAAGGGGGGTGATTTAAAAAAAAGCAAGAATGGGAGGTATTTCAGTATGAATTTTGGGAGTCTATGTAGAACAGATTGTATAAAGTGGCCTCCATCATAACTATATGTGAAGGTATGGAGGTCATGGAGCAAAAAGAATAAAAACGTGGTGTAAACGAGACCGTAATATGGTGCATTTTTACACTGTCTAGTTTAAGTTTCCACTGTCAAGCTAATTGACTTTTTTATTTAATTTAAAGAGGTACTCTGGAAAAAACTTTTTTCTTCTCAAACCAACTGATTTCTGAAAGTGATATAGATTTGTAAATTACTTCTATTTAAAAGTCTTCCAGTACTTATCAGCTGCTGTATGTCCTGCAGGAAGTGCTGTGTTCTTTCCAGGCTGACACAGTGCACAGTCTCTGATGCCACCTCTGTCCATGACAGGATCTCTCCAGAGCAGTAGCAAATCCCCATAGAAAACCTCTTCTACTATGAACAGAGGTGGCAGCAGAGAACACTGAGTCAAACTGGAGAGAATACACCACTTCCTGCAGGACATACAACAGCTGATAAGTACTGTTTTTTTTTTCATAAAAGTTAAATACAAATCTTTATACACCAATTCATTTGAAAGAAAAAAAAAGTACCAATTTAATTCTACTGAATTCACTACAAACGTGAACCAAGATTAAGACTGTTCTTCCTGCTTTTTGGTGTTTTTTCTGGCACTTTTTTTCTGCCATGTTCTCATTTTAGTGTAAAGTTTAGTTCTCATTTTATCCCCTGTGGGGCTTTTTCGGTACAAAGAATTAAAAAAGTACCAATTTAATTCTACTGAATTCACTACAAACGTGAACCAAGATTAAGACTGTTCTTCCTGCTTTTTGGTGTTTTTTCTGGCACTTTTTTTCTGCCATGTTCTCATTTTAGTGTAAAGTTTAGTTCTCATTTTATCCCCTGTGGGGCTTTTTCGGTACAAATCATGCGATTCTTTATCATGTGATTCTAGGTTTTATGTTGAAGACATAAAACACTTATTTCCATGTAGACATGACAATATTCCCCCCTATAGATGCTTGTGGCAAAACACAAAAAAAACCACCATAGCAGAAAAATGTCTTATGGGTCTTGTGTTTCAATTTCCCCCACTGACTAACATCTGTTCTCTGCGTTTTTGAACCCCAAAAATGCCATATGACATATTTCTGAAAAACGCCAGCCATATAGTACATGAGAACATACCTCTCTCCTAGTTATTCACAGGATAAGGGATAACAAGACCTATAGAGAATTAATGGAGCACTGTCCCCACTGTTTATTTGAGGGGGATATGTTACCTACATTCTCATAACCACTGGGACCCCAACCAATCAGCTTGATATCCCCTATCCTGTGGATTTTGCAGGGGGAGGGGGGGGGGCAGCTACCTAGCCCACACCTGCATGTATGGGTGTGGGGGCACAATACTCTGCCTTGCCCCTGATCCTGCCCACACACACAAGAGCCACTAGGTTATGTATCATATATACATAACTCAGTGGCTCTTGTGTGGGCAGGATCAGGGGCAAGGCAGAGTATTGTGCCCCCACCCATGCTGGTGTCCGTGTTGCTATGATGGGTGTGACCCTGTCACTTAATAAAACCTTTTGCCAAGCCTTGTAGATGTAGGTATAAACCTTGTGATACATGTTTTTTCTTCAAGATTTGAGTGTTCCTTTAATCCAGGGATATGCACATACAAGCAGGAGTTCCACCAGCCACCGCTCTATACTACTTTTGCACATTGTGCGCAGGTGATAGATCTGTGTAGCAGGCAGATGTCCAGCTTTATGACTCTGCAATATGTGATGGACCCCCAACTCCCCCAAGTTAAAACAAAGAACGCAAAATAAAGACACAACAAATTGTAATCAGGTGTCAAAGGGTCACAATTTTATTTAAAATTACATGACACTGAAAATGGCAGACCCCCGACTCACAAAGAGTCACCCTCCAGCACTCAGGCGAGGAAAAACCCCCTGTGGGGGAAACCTCGAGGGAGCCATGGCTGGAGAGCTGCCCCTCCCCTGGGCTTAGAGGTTAATACCATACTATAAGTATAATAAACTGGATGTGAGAGAGATGAGGCTGCAATATCTGTCACCTTATTGATGGCTAGGCGGCTGTATCTCTTCTCCTTCACAGATCCAGGTCCCCTGCTAGAACCTCCAAATTTCATCAAGGGTAGGGGCAGTAAATTAGTCAAGCTCAAGGTCCTCTGGCGCATCCAAGATGGCACTGATCAGGGAGCGGTGCATTGCTTTATAGAACCTTCTCTGTGACATAAGCGCTTGTCATCACAGTGCATGGTTGCCATGGTTACTGCAGGTAAACACATCTGAAGCATTAACCCATTAATGACTGGCGATGTGCTTTACTGCAGAGGTCACTAAACACACTTCTGACCAAGCAAACAGCTTATGGTTAGGCTACACTAAGAACACTAAATAATATGGTTTGATGTGGCCCATAGCAACCAATCACAGCTCAGCTTTCGTTTCTCAAATTACTCTGGTAAAATATAAGCTGAACTGTGATTGGTTGCCATGCACAATTTAGACAGTCTAATCTGCCCATAGCAACCAATCAAAGCTCAGCTTTAATTTTATAAGAGCTTGTTAATATATGAAAGGTGATCTGTGATTGGTTGCTATAGGCGAATCAGATTGTGTTTTGTCTCTGGCAGGTTGATAAAGCTGCTCCATTGCTGTAAAATCTTATGATGATGATGATGATGACTGAAAGCACATGACATCAAGCTTCCCCATAATGCTTTGCAGTCAGCCCTTCCTCCATATCTCCCAACTTTTTGGAGGGACACTTGTGGTTCACAGACATTTCTATACACAGTTTAGAAAACCACTGGTATACAGTTATATACAGCGGATTAGTTAACATGAATGAGACAGCTGGCAATCTGATTTTGTTGTATGTGGAAATGGCAGCCAAAGAGTATTACTACATTTACTAGGCTGTCATAGGAAATCGGTGATCACCCGATTAGTTGATCAATGGAGAAACTGCACTGACTGTACAAAAGGGGCTGTCAAGTTGTTTAAAAGTAAAATAGTCCACAGTATTAACTCCAGCAAAAAAATTATTTCAAATAAACTGGTGCCAGAAATTGGTACTTCTATCAAAAAAATCTCCAGTCTTCCAGTACTTATTAGCTGCTGTATGTTCAGCAGAGAGCAATGTGTCAGACTGCAAAGAATACACCACTTCCTGCAGGACATACAGCAGATGATAAATACTGCAAGGCTTTAGGGGTTTTAGTAGAAATAAATAAAAAATCTATATAACTTTGTGACACCAGTTGATTTAAAAGATTTTTTTCTTCGCTTGACATCCCCTATCCTATGGATTTTAGGGGGAGCACCACCTTGGGCCCACCTGGGAATTTGATTCTTGGGGCCCACCATACCTTACACCAGATATGATAAGCACTAAACCTTTCACATTACTATAGTGACCTTGCACAGAGGTGTGTATGTGACCAGCAATGCTGGCTCACTGCTGGTAACTTTTCAGTCAGTCTATGCGAACATCATAGTCTGCCACTTAAGTTTCTTGAAAGGAGAAGTCCCATGAAGCTAACAAATCTCAGGTAGGCAGGGGGGTGCAGGAACACAATAAAGAAAGTATATTTACCCATCCCTGTGCCCCCGAAGCTCTTCCTTAATGTGCCCGCTCAGCCAATCACTGACTGGGGATGGACACCGCTGCAGTTATTGACTGGCTGAGCAGGCAATCCATCAGGCGAGTATGTGACATTGAGCTGGGGCCGTGACATACACAGAATCTGTTCGAAAATGACTGAAAAACTTCCAGCAGCTGTGGGAGAGAGCACGGTCCAGGGGCACAGGGACTGGTGAGTATAGTGTTTTATTATCTTCCCACTCTCCACTGCCTGACTATCATTTGTTACGAGACTTCTGTCAGCTGTAATTCGCGTTCCAAACTGCTGACACTGTTAGATGCTGTTAGGTCAAGAAGACACATGGTACCTTACATATATTTGTCTGTGCTTCTGTAGCATAGAAATTGTTTTTATTCTCTGGTAGAAAGAGTCAGACAGGGAGGCTCACCTCCTGCCAGGGGCCCACCAAGGGGTAGGACCCACTGGGAGATTTCCCTGTTCCCCTGTAGGCCAGTCCGAGCCTGGGGGTGCCAGTAGTTGGACCTCCACCGATTAGCTTATTATCTTTTATCCCAAGATTATACTGCCCCTTCAGTTTCTGAACGTCTCGTTCACCTTTTTTCTTTGTTTGTTTGCTTGTTTTGTTATTTAGTTGGAAAGTGTCTGTAAAATTGTATAAAGTTGTGTTTTAAATGCAAATGACACAAATAATGTTAAACTTTTGTATTATTCTGATCTTCGGAGCTAGAGGGTGGGGTGTGTAGCTCATAACAAATCCACTTAAGTAATACAGATTTCAAAAACAAGGGAGTAGGTCTAATAATCCAGTTACGGAAAACTTTGTGGGACTAATTAAAATAAAAGAAATATTGCAGACAGGGAGTTTTCAAGGTATAAGGTTATGAAAATCAGTATAGAAATATTAATAGATATGAACGAAAAGTCATTAGCCTTAAAACTGAATAATATGACAGCACGGAGGAGGAATGTTTGCCAGCAGTCAAGTTACCGTATATGATTCACAAGCTCCTTCTGTTTTAGTAATTTAGTAAATGGTGACATGTCAGAGGTTTTGATCTGTGGAGGTCCTAGTGCTGAGCCCCTATCCATCCCTAAAATGAAAGGAGGGTAGAAATGTTCCGGTGAGCAGTGTGCCCCTTTAATTCTGCTTTTTTTCCCCCTTAGGAAGCTTCATACCACTCAAAGATAAACAGAACAAAAAAATCTCCTGAATACCCATAATTGTCTTCTAAAAAACCCTTAAACAGTAGCTACAATGGTAAAGAAATGTAAAAAAAAATTAAGGCTGTCAGAAAGTAGAGATAAAAAAAAATGCTCTGCCCAGAAGGCCAAAGCTTGCTGTTGTAGTAAGGGATTAATGGTCCTGTATATACTGTTACTCAGTCAGGGGTTTGGTGCTCAATGGGAGGTATTTTCCTCTCCGCTTGTCTTGCTCATATTGATGCAGGAAGCTGTAGTCAAGCACCGGACTGGAGGTAATGGGCCATCCCAGGTTTTTAGGGTAACCCGGCGAGCAAATTTGAGCTGGGAGCGTGAACAAAGGAGATTTTTTTGTTTTCTAGTTTCAGAGTGTGGAGTTTATGCTGGGTACACATATGCGATCGCTCTAGGACAGGTAGATTGTGTTCAGACTGCACATGACTAATGCTGTGGCCTGGGCTGCAGCACACTGTGATGAGGCTGCTAGTGGGCTTCTTGTGTTTGGGGGTAACCTCGTCACGGTGGCCAGAAGTAGCAGTACCCACCCCTGGACACACATGCTCTGGTCCTACAGTAATGAGGTGTGAGGGTACAGGTGCACCACAAAGAAGGTGACAGAGTCCAGCACTTAAAGGAGAAGTCCAGCCATTAACAAAATCCAGAAGCCCTCAGGGGGAGGGGGGAATTTGATAACGAGTAGAAACTTACCTATCCCCGTGCCAGCGGTGAGTGGTGGGTCCGGCCTCAGGACCCCTGCCGGGCTTCGGGATCTTGGTGCTGCACACCTCGGCTGTTGGACTTGCCATGGGACACTGCTCCAGTGACTGATTGGCTGAGTGGCCAGTCCATAAAATTTCCGGTGGGGGTTCCAAAGCCGGGTTCCCCCTGCCCCTGCTGGCTGCCAGGTTTTATTAATGGCCAGACTTTTCCTTTAACCAGTAGTTGAAACTTTATTTGTAAAAGCTTCAGTGCAATACGAAAGGTATACTGTAGGGACTGAATCTTTTTTTTTCTAAAGAAAACAGGAAACAGTCAGAAAACAGGAAGTCCTGTGTATCCCAGGCCATCTGAGCGCTCACAGAGAGAAGGCAGTCATGTGATTGGTGGACGCATTGAGCCGTGACTCTCGTGACAGAATTACAGTGTTTAGTCTTTTTTTTTTTAACCAGCACAAGTCAGAAAATCTGCCTTCAGGAGACTGGACCTGGATTTCTGGTAAGTACAGCTTTGTTTTACAGCATGATAACAACAAAAAAATAATAAATGTATATTGTGAACTTGCTTTATTTCACATCTACTGTTGATTTAGATTTTGAAAGTTATAACGACAGTGACACTTTAAGTTGATGCTGCTGTGCTAAATGCACCGCACCTGCTTCCGCAAGAAAGTCACTTAAGTGACTTAAACCCTACCTTGCTAGGACGGGTTCAGTGCCCTCAGGACAGCAGATGGACCACAGTCTGGCCCCCAGGGGGTTAAAAAGGGATGCACGGCATATCCACGTAACTTCCTGGGGGCCAGACTAAGCTATCTGTACAAATACTGCGTATTTTAAGGAGCAGAACACCTGGTAGCCAAATTCTGCCGTCCGCCTAAAGTATTGACATGTCAAATTTTTTGGCGACAGGTGGAATTTGCCGGCGAATATCATTGAGTCTATGGAACGGGCAGAACTTCAAGCAGAGGCTGCGCAGCGGAAACCGCTTGAAGTCTCTGTGCGTATTCCAGAGTGTGCACGTAGCCTGTGTGTGAACATAATCTTTAGCTTTGCGCTGTGTTTTTTGCAATAAGGAAATAAACCTTTGTGTTCCTGAAGGTCTAATGATAACATGGTTGTATTTTTATTTGAGATGAATAAGAAGCAGGACTTGGGTTGTATGGTTGCTTGACACTAGCATAGCTAAAAAGAAATGAAAACAAGTGATGTGCTGATTGCTGTGCACACAGAATTCTGTTATTTCTGAGCTCTGCTTTATGTAAAATGTAATGTTTTCTTTAGCTTTCTAATGTCTACTATGAGCATAAAGAAACACTGCATTCCTGTAGTGGGCAGAACTAGTGTGTTTACAGAAGATGGACAATGCCTTATACAGTGAACATAGGGATATTCCAGAGGAAGCCAAAAAGTATAAAAAAAATTACTAGGTACGTTACCAGTGTACCATAAACAGTATACATGACCAGTTTACAAGCCTACATTGTCAGCCTTGGTTGATTCAAGATTGTCTAAAGAAGGAAAATAATAAAAAGAAAAACAGAGACCCCTAAACAATGCACAAATGCTAAAGGATATACAGTGGTACCTTGGTCTAAGAGTAACTTGGATTGAGAGCGTTTTGCAAAACAGAGCTCACAGTTTTTCAAAATTGTAACTTGGTTTAAGAGCATTGCTTTGGTTTAAGAGCTCCCTGTACTGGGTGGGAAGGCCAGTGGGGGAGGGACATGGTCTGCATAGCGGGGTCTACAGCACTGTACTCTGACCCAGGAAGTCTCCCTCACCTTCCAAATCATAGCAGAACAACTTCAGGCTGGGGCTTGCCTCAGGGGACAGGACTGTGGAGGTAATCTCTTCATTGCTGTAACCCTTCTATGTGCCCACATAAACCCATAAATAATGCATTTCTGGAGGGAAGTTGAAAAAGAAATTGTGAAAGTTAAGATAACTCTTGGAATAGGCCCAAAAACAACACTAATGAGATAAAATACGTTACATTTACAAATAATTAACAAATTATAGGAAAAATATAGTAAAAACTACAAACAAAATAAAAATACATTAAAGTTGCTGGCAGCAGCCAAACTTTTAGTTCCCCTCTATTGGTAAAATGAGGCGATTCCTACAAAGGAACAATGGCTAAATCAGTAAACTAGAGGAACTTACAAGTTTAATAACACAAACTTATCCTAGGTATCAAAGTATCTGGGCTCCTTGGAAAATCTATAGATCTAGAAATGAGATTGGATAAAGAAAATAAGGGAAATATTAACATCCAATACACTACTGACTTCTACTAACTGCTCTCTTTTCTCTTTACCTCTCCTTCTCTTTCTTTCTTTTCTTTCTGCTTGTACATTCTTTTCCATTTTTTTCTTGTATATCTCATTTTTCTTATCTCTTATTGGATTTTTTTTAATTCAAATATATGTTTCAAAAATTAAAGTCTAACTATACTGAATAAGGTTTTTGGAGAAACTTTTCTTTCGATAGCAAAATGTGACACTTAATCTTTCTTTTTGTAGCAATCACAGTTTTTTCCTATTTTTTTATGTATACAGAAGTTGGAAAACATACATATGAATACTATATGTATTTCTTTGGAAATTGTTGATGGGACAGTATGCTTTTGTACAAAAAATTGTAAATATTGCTTTTTATTTGATGAGATGAAACATAATTTAGCCCCATAGGGACAAAGCCAGTTTTGGCGTTTATGACAGCCAAATTTTTCAAATATGACATGTGTCACTTTAAGCATCAATAATTTTGGATTGCTTTGACCAATCCTTGTGATTCCAAGATGTTAGTTGTAAATTTTGGTTTATAGCTTTAGAATTTTTTGTGAAAAACATCCATGTTGTGAAAAATTAAAAAAAAAATAGCATTTCTATACATTTGGAAGTCTCTGCCAATAAGGAAATAGTAATATTACATAAATTATTTATTAATTCATATCTATACCATGTCTTTATATTAACAGCATTTGGTGAACATGCTTTTACTTTTTTAGGATGTTAGAGGCTGTAAATGTTTAGTAGCAATTTTCAAATTTTTCATGAAAATTTCAAACTCAGAAATTCTTTAGGAACTTTTGGAGTATATTTTAGAGGCCTGGATATTAGAACCCCCCATAATTTACCTCATTTTGAAATCTTCACCCTTTCACGTATTCAAATTGACACTCATACAGTTTTTTTTTTAACCCTTTGGGCATTTCACGGGAATAACTGTAAAGTAAGAGTGAAAAGTTAAAATTAGCATTTTCTTTGCAGAGATTCCAATTGTAATCCTATGTATTTTTACCACACCAATTACTGTTACTGATCCACCAATGCCGGCGTCTGTCAGCTGACAGTTTAGTTGCGGCTCCTGGTCACTGTTTGTGTAAACAATAAGCATCTGAAGCAGGTCAGTTAGAAGTCTATGGGAGCGCCGGAATCACAGGCATTTTCCTGATGTATATCAGAAAAGTGCCTGTGATTCCGGAATGGTAGAGAGCCAGGACCTCACCACGGGGCCGATCACCGGGGCTGATCACCCGCAGCCCACCCGCTCGCCCCTCTCCATCTCCCCCCCCCCCGGAAACTCACCACTGGCCCGCCGCATGCTCCGCACCTCCGACCGCCGCCGCCGCCCGGATCTCTGCACTGCACTCTGCCCAGACCTCAACCTCGCTGCCCCGACAGAGCAGGATCCAGGACAGGTGAGATTACCCCTTTAGGACTACTACTCCCACCATGCTCTGCTGGCAGGCCATGATGGGAGTTGTAGTTATGCAGCCTGTGGCCATCCAGGTTGCAGAAGTACAACTCCCATCATGGCTCTGCTGGCAGGCCATGATGGGAGTTGTAGTTCTGCAGCCTGTGGCCATCCAGGTTGCAGAAGTACAACTCCCATCATGGCTCTGCTGACAGGCCATGATGGGAGTTGTAGTTCTGCAGCCTGTGGCCATCCAGGTTGCAGAAGTACAACTCCCATCATGGCTCTGCTGACAGGCCATGATGGGAGTTGTAGTTCTGCAGCCTGTGGCCATCCAGGTACACTAGGGGCTGTGTGGGTACCTGTGATTTATGTTGGCATACTAGACCATCTCATCAGGAAATCCTGAAGTTTTTTCCTGATGGTTTCCTGATGGTAAAAACGGATTACTGTCAGGAAATCCTGATACTTTCCTGATGACATTTGAGGCCTCCTGATCAGGATTTCCTGACAGTAAAAACTGACACGGACGTGTGAATGGGGCCTTACTGAGGAAAAAACTTTTGTATCACATTGCAGTTTGCATTTATAAATCAAATACTGGCAAAAAAATCTAAAAATGTTAATTATTCTGCTGTTATAAGGAATATTGTCTACATTCTTTCCTGACACTTGGATTTGGCTAAGAGAAGCAAAGAGAGTTGTCAATTAAAAACTTCTTCAAAAAGGACATTAAACATGCAGTGTGGCAGAGGATGTAGGTTGTCCCAACATGCAGTGTGGCAGAGGATGTAGGTTGTCCCAACATGCAGTGTGGCAGAGGATGTTGGTTGTTCCCCATTGTTCTGTGAGTGAAATTTGGAACAAGTATAATCGAAATCAGAAGGTTATGAAAAATTATATGCACACTATCAGGCTAAAAATCTCATGGCAAACGCCAATATGCATATACTGTAGACACAATTGGGGACATTTACAAAGGTCCCGTCACAGGCATACAACAGGGAGGAGGTGCAGATTCGCCCCTTTTCCCTGGCGTACACCTGCCGTATTTCCTGATTGGTTGATGGGCAGGTAGGGGAAGCTTGGGGGAGCATGGGGAGGAGGCATGGCCTCTTCCCATGCCAGATCTATCATGATTTATGCCTGCTTAAAGGCATAAATCATGTTCCAAATCTACACCTGCTTGAAGCAGGTGTAGATTTGGTATGCCGGGCGCAGGTTCAGGCACCCGGATGGCCACATGTATTAAGAGGCATGTGTCTCTTAGTAAATTCGGCTTGGAAAAAGGGGGCAGGGCTTAATTTAAGACCATTGTACGAGTACGCTGGTCTGGGAACGTGATTAGCCCAGGTGAGTATATGCTGCTGGGGCCCCAATAAAAGAAAAAAGTCTTGTATAAAGCTAATTTGCTTTACATAACATGGGACTCCTAAAACCATGTTGTCTGAAAATGCTATAATTTATCTGTAAATTTTCTTAGAAAAGATACTTCAGAGGAAAAAGCAAAACCTTTAGACATCCTTTCTGCCAAAGGATAGCAATAAAACCTTTAATAGAAACTACAGTAGGCAGAGATAAAATCATTTTCCTAGAGATAATACACCAATCTTTTCCAGAGAGACTTAGTAATTCTACCCCAGGCAGTTCTGATAGTTTCGACAAGCAAACATCACGCAAAGAACTATGCCATGTTTATGTAATCTAAAACCTCATATTATATGTAAAAATGATACGCCCTTTGTATTTCACTCAAGCAGGAGGAAGCTGACACACCTTGCTTACTGTAAAAATGGAATACATTGCCAAATATGTATCCACTATCTCAATCAAGCAAAGTTTTTTTTCACCATTTAATGAAATTGCATTATTAGCATCAACGCATATCAAGAGGATTTGCATGATACTAATCAAAGATACCCCCTAATGGCTAATGTTCGTATATATATATATATATATATATATATATATATATATATATATAGTAAAACTTTGGATTAAGAGCATAATTCGGTCCGGGAACGTGCCTGTAATCCAAATCACTTATATATCAATGCAAATTTTCCCATAAGAACTAATTGAAATTTAAACAATTAGTTCACTAACCCAAAAAATAAGGTAGATAAGGGCTTCCGTATCAATAAACACCACTGTATCAGTAAAGAAGGGGTTAATCAGTTAACTCTCCTTCCACAAACAAACCCCCCAGGTGGCTGCAATCCTGCTGGTACTAGTGGCAGCTGCCTGGAGCAGCTATCGGTGAAGGGGATAATTCAAGGGTCAGAAGGAAGCAGCAGTGATGTATACGGGCATCAGAGAAGAGCCGGAAGGCTCCCGATTAGGGATGGTCCGAACCGAGTTCGGTTTCGGGTTCGTACGAACCCGAACCCTCGGTAATGATTCCCGCTGTCTGCCCGCTCCGTGCAGCGGGCGGATCCAGCGGGAGGACCACCTGGAAAACTGGGATACAGCTATAGCCATAGGCTGTATCCCAGTTTTCCAGGCGTTCCTCTCGCTGTATCCGCCCACTCCACGGAGCGGGCAGACAGCGGGAATCATTACTGAGGGTTCGGGTTCATACGAACCCGAACCTCGGCAGGTTCGGACCATCCCTACTCCAGATCACTGGCAGAGTTGATCGGGTAGTAGTGAGTTAAAATGAGAGGGTTACAATTTTTTAAAATCATTAGCTTGTCTTGCAAAACGCTCTCAAACCAAGTTACTTAAATTAACCAAGTTAATATAATATATTAACAATACTAATAATAAAATCCACAAAAAAATTTCTATATAATCGTCTTGTGTAATAAAAGGCAACATGAACGATGTCAGCTGATTGTTGCAGTCGTTCGTCTTTCAACATGGTGAAAGACAAATGACTCATAGCAACAATCTTCTGCAGTCGCTCCGTAGAATATGAGCGGTGGCAGCAGACCACTGCTATATGTTATGGGCTGCCCGGACGATCTAGCAATCACCCGGGCAGCCCCCCACAGCGTGTAATAAAAAAAAAGCTGACAGCGCACGTTTGCTCCTCCAGTCACCCTGTGGACTAGACTAGAATGGTGATGTCTCTGAAAACAAAACGCATAACCTATATTTTATTATTAAAGGGAACCTGTCACCCCCCGTGCCGGGGTGACAGGCTCCCGACCCCCGTTAGAGACCCCTATACTTACCTCATCCCGCCGGGTCCCGCTTCTGGATTCGGTCGGGTCCCGGAGATCTCAGCCGCTGCAGCCCGGCGCGCGCGCTGACAGATGAGTCCAACGCTCATAGAGAATGACGGAGCGCTGGACTCTCCCGTCATTCTCTATGAGCGTTGGACTCATCTCTCAGCGCGCGCGCCGGGCTGCAGCGGCTGAGATCTCCGGGACCCGACCGAATCCAGAAGCGGGACCCGGCGGGATGAGGTAAGTATAGGGGTCTCTAACGGGGGGTCGGGAGCCTGTCACCCCGGTACGGGGGGTGACAGGTTCCCTTTAACCTTTTATTATGAAAGTGCCCTTGGAGAGACGTGTCTCCAGACATTCCTACTACCTTATGATCAAACAAAATTACAGTCATCGCAATTGTTTCTGAAAAGCAATGTAGCTAAATCATTTCTCATATTTTTGGAACCTACCTAACAACCACACCACACATTGAACATGTCTCCCCCCCCCCCCCTCACAACCCCTTAGGCTATTGTTCACACACAGTAAAAAAAAAAAAAGGAAAAAAAAGCAAAATACAACAGTAAAACAGGTATAAAATGCAGCCATATTTAGTATCTAATATTGTGCTACATGAAGCTGTTTTCACACACAGTCAAAAATAATACCAAAATACGCTCATAATTAAGTGTGGGGGGGTATAATGAACATACTCATTAATTTAATTAATTTAATACTTAATAAATCCCATTTTTTCACCCGTTCAAACATTGTTTTATTTTCATGTAAAATTATGGACATATTTTGGTATTTGTTGGTTTCCTCTCAGGAGTGTGGATATACGAGAAAGGGATGTTCATTATTTTCTAGCCAACACTTGCAATATATGTATATATACACACAGGGTGGTCCAAATGTAGGTGAACAGTATGTGCAATAGGGTTAGGAAGGGGGGGATCTATCAAACAAGAGATAAGTATCTCAGAATTCTAATGAATCAAGTTGTTCTCCAGTTACAGCAACAGCCTAATTCAAATTACCTTTATTTCCCACAAGATGGGGCCCCTCCACATAATTCAAGAGTAGTCCGCGAGTATCTTGATGAAACGTTTCCTAATAAATGGATTATCCGAAGAAGCCCGCTTGATTGGCCGGCACATTCACCAGACTTGACCCCAATAGATTTTTTTTCTTTTGGGAAGTACTCAAGGACAACCTTTCTAGTTGAAAATCAAAATGTGTCGGTGATTTGAAAAGAGATGCATTTCAAGAAATTAATACCCATAAACTTGTGCAAAAATGTTTGTCAAAGCGTAAGAGGCAGACTTCAAAGCTGTACAAATTGTGATGGAAAACAGTTTGCGCACCTGGGTGCATAAAATTTAAGGGCTTTTGTATTATTGTTCAGAATAAAATTTATTTGTCAATGTTATGCTTGTGAATATAATTGTATGTATAAATCAAAATAAATGTTATTATTTTCGGTCGACCTACTTTTGGACCTCCATATAATATATATATATATATATATATATATATATATATATATGTCAACAGTCCACGTCACAACAACCAGGAATGGATAAGACACAAATCAGAAACAGAGTAGAGTCAGATAATAGGCCAAGGGGTCAAAACCAAGAGAGCAATTACAGCACAAAGTCAGAACTGTATAAACTAGGGATGAGTGAACAGGCCAATGTTTCCTCTAAGCTTCAGCCACTGCTACGCAGAATGGCAAGAGTGCTAAGCGATGTTCAATCAAAGTTGGCAAACTCAAAACTTAACACAGGAACATTGGTACCTTAGTCTAAAAGCTAATTCAGCATAGAAAATTATATATAGTGGAACAGCTAGTGTACATTCACATGTACATCGACTGCAGATGTGACGCAATATTTAGGAATTTATTTAATTTATATATATTGGTTTACACAGCATCAGATCAGCATCTTTAAATGATTACAGTGCAGTTTTATGCAGTGACTTGTATGGGGCGTCTTATCTGATCAGAGTCATTCACTTTTCCTTTCCAACCAGTTTAAGCCATCTTGAAGGACTTTTCAATCCTCTTTCCAGAATCTGCCAGAGAAAAATTTTAAATTCTTTCCTCCAGCACATATAGTAGTTAGCCCCTCTGTGCCCCTATGTCAATATAAGGCCCCCCTGCACCTCCAGGATGCCCCTAGTTTTATAGTTAACCCCTGCCCCCTCCAGGATGTCCCTGGTATTATAATTAACCCCTCGCCCTTCCAGGATTCCCCTAGTATTGTAGTTAACACCCCCACTGCTAGGATGCCTTTAGTTTCATAGTTAACCCCACCAGTGCCAGGATTCCCCTAGTATTGTAGTTAACCCCTCCAGGAATGCCTTTAGTCTGTGCCTAGACCAAGTAAAAAAAAATCCCACTCACCTGTCCTCCGCTCCAGCGATGGTCTCTTCATCCTCCTGCAGTCTCTGCTGAAGCTTGCAGGTCTTCTCCTACAAGTGTCGTGCGATGAAATCACATCATCACGTGTGGCCCGCAGGAGAAGACGCGCATCACTCTGGCATACAAGAGCAGGGAATACCTGCTTCTGTACATACATAACATAGTTCACTACAAAATGTATGTACCAGTGCGAGGATTCACCTCCGGATGAAGCTCCAGAGTCCCTGATAGGCTGCTGGACCATCGCATCAATCAGCCTGGCCAGCCTTGCACACCCCTAAGCGCTGATTGAATGCCACAAGCGACAGCTGGGCATCGCTGACATTATCATCTCACCTACCGCACCACCCCTGCCTGTCCATATGGTGTTTGCGCCCTATCGAAAAGTTTCTGTTAGCAGGCTACAAATATATTGCAGAATCACAGCAGTGTTGCATTTTGGGACAAATCAAGGGATTCAGTACTGTACAAGCCTATGCTCCCACTAGGTAAAAGTAACGGCAAATAACGGCTGTTATTTGGCCTTATTTTTACCAAGTTGGAACATAGCTTAATGCTGGCCGTAAGCTGAACAAATTCTTTCTTCTGAGCTCTTATGTCCATGTACGTACAGCATCTCATCTGTACAGCGATTAGGAGGTACATCTAAAAGTCCTGCAAGCTGCATGTTGCCAAAATAAAGAAAATTTTTAAATGTATTAAATCTTGTTCTTAACTACAATCTAAATCTATTGTTTTTCTAACCTCAGAATGAACAAAAATCTAAAAACTGGAGAATCCAAGGCTTTGTTCATACTGTTTACATTTCTACAGGATCCATGATGATTTAAAATAGATCATTACAGATCCCACTATAGAATCCAGCAGATATGCTTGTATTTACTTGTACACAAAAAAAAAAATTAAAAAAAATAAAAAAAAATAAAAAAAAATATATATATATATATATATATATTAGTATTATTAACTAGATCAACTCAAATGCACAGTGGGCCAAAATTAAAAAATTGGACAAAGTCGCGGGCCAACCATGATATTTAATGAAGATTGCATGCAGCGTTTCTGGCACTGTCAGAGCTGTGTGCGGCGTTCCTGGCACTGCCTATCCTAAAGTAATTTTCCCAACATGAAAATTACTCATTATATCCCTCAAGCAGTAGGTAATCCCATAATTGTGCCCCATGTAGTAGCCACCCCAAACAGTGCCCCACATACTAGTCAGGCCTACTATTAGAGACCTACATAGTAGCCAGCCCTCCCAATAGTGTTTCCTATATAGTAACCAGCCCCCAATAGTGTCTTATATAGTAGCCAGTCCTCCCAATAGTGTCTTATATAGTAGCCAGCCCTCCCAATAGTGTCTTATATAGTAGCCAGCCCTCCCAATAGTGTCTTATATAGTAGCCAACCCTCCCAATAGTGTCTTATATAGTAGCCAGCCCTCCCAATAGTGTCTTATATAGTATCCAGCCTTCCCCAATAGTCTCTTATGTAGAAGACATCCCTCCCCAATAGTGTCTTATATAGAAGCCAGCCCTCCCCCATAGTCTCATATAAAGTAGCCAGCCCTCCCCAATTGTCTTATATAGAAGCCAGCCCTCCCCAATAGTCTCTTATATAGTAGCCAGCCCACCCCAATTTTTTTTATAGTAGTCAGCCCTATCTAATAGTCTTATATAGTAGCCAGCCCTCCCCTACAATCTCTTATATAGAAGCCACTTGGACTCACCCTTCCTGTGGCTCCAGAGGCTGCAGGATGCGTGCAATGACTTCACCACATTGCCAACGTCCGGGGCACTACTGAGATACTTCCAGGCCACGGGCGAAAAACTGCCTGCCTGTGCATGTCTGTAGAATAAGACTACAAAAAAAGTGCTATACAGATACCCAAGTACTGTAGTGGCACCCTTGCGAGAGTGTATATGACATGCGTTGTTTCGTGAGACACAAATATATATCTCTTGTGCATGTCTGTAGAATAAAACAAAAAAAAAACTGCTTTACAGATATCCAAGAACTATAGTGGCACCCTTGCGAGAGTGTATATGACATACGTTGTTTCCTGAGACACAAATATATATCTCTTGTGCATGTCTGTAGAATAAAACTAAAAAAAAAAGTACTATACAGATATCCAAGTACTATAATGGCACCCTTGCGAGAGTGTATATGACACACGTTGCTTCCTGAGACACAAGTATATATTTCTTGTGCATGTCTGTAAAATAAAACTAAAAAAAAACTACTATACAGATATCCAAGTACTAAAGTGGCACCCTTGCGAGAGTGTATGTGACATAAGTTGTTTCCTGAGACACAAATATATATCTCTTGTGCATGTCTGTAGAATAAAACAAAAAAAAAGTGCTATACAGAAATCCAAGTACTATAGTGGCACTCTTGCGAGAGTGTATATGCCATACGTTGTTTCCTGAGACACAAATATATATCTCTTGTGCATGTCTGTAGAATAAAACTACAAAAAAGTGCTATACAGAAATCCAAGTACTATAGTGGCACCCTTCGAGAGTGTATATGACATACGTTGTTTCCTGAGACACAAATATATATATATCTCTTGTGCATGTCTGTAGAATAAAACAAAAAAAACTGCTATACAGACATCCAAGTACTATAGTGGCACCCTTGCAAGAGTGTATATGACATACTTTGTTTCCGGAGACATAAATATATATCTCTTGTGCACGTCTGTAGAATAAAACAAAAAAAAAAAACTGCTATACAGATATCCAAGTACTATAGTGGCCCCCTTGCAAGAGTGTATATGACATACGTTGTTTCCTGAGACACAAATATATATCTCTTGTGCATGTCTGTAGAACAAAACAAAACAAAAAACTGCTATACAGATATACAAGTACTAAAGTGGCACGCCTGCTAGACTGTATTACAGAAAATACTGTCCTCATCTACCAAGTGTAGAAATCATAATTGGAATATAAAGTCATGGCAGGGCAGGGCAGACAGGTTTTAGGCAGAGGGATCCAGGGCAGGAGTTGGCTTATTTGACGGATTCGTCAACCGGGAATCCGTCCGCCAGCAGGCCCGCCACAACTAAGAAGCAGACAGGCAGCAGTAGTCAAATAACAAGTCTAAAGCGTAGCCGGGACAAGCAGATGACCACTGGGGAACCCTCCTCCACTCACTGCAGGTCCTAGTATCGGCAGCGCCCGCCCATTCTCGCAGCCTGTCGGTACTAGACTGTACAACTCGCCTGTATGGCAGTTTTTTAATAAGTGCCAGGAGGATACCTATGTGGTCATCTGTCGCCAGGCATTAAAAGACATCCTGGCACCAGCGCCATGGCTGCCCATATGAAGCGCCACCACCTTTCCGCCTGGGAGAAACGGGGTGATAGTGGGTCACAGCAGGCCCAGGCAGACCCGCGGTCAACAGCAGCAGGAAGCAGCAGTAGTCAGGGGGCCTTTCACACAGTCAATAGACAAAAAAGAAGAAGGAGACAGCGCTCCATGGCGAGGATCAACCAGATAATACGAAGGGGAGGAAAAAACAAGGTAACCCTCACCTGGTAAGGTTGTGCTAGCTAGGAGGCTCCAGTCAATAGAGCAACAATTCCTCCAATCAATAGAGCAACAATTCCTCCAACCACAAACACACGGGTGTCACACAGTCAGACCTCCACTGTGGAAGAGAGTGTGGCTTCACTCCCTTCTTCAGCTGGTGGCCCCTTTGTTGCTAGCAGTAGGTAGCCTGTCATCATGGAGTCCCTATACCGGAGGCAGACATATGCACCCAACTGGCCAAGTTACTGGTGCTCCAGGCTCTGCTGTTTAAAGTGGTCGACTCGGCACCTTTCCATGAAGGTGCCACATGGCTGGCATAGCTGTGTTGGAAAAGTACTGTCGACCACTTTAAACGGCAGAGCCTAGAGCACCGGTAACCAGTAGGTATGTTCGCGAAAAGGTTGTTGACTCGCTGAGCCATTCAGTGAGCAGACATGTACATTTAACCACAGACATCTGGACCTGTAATTACAGGCAAGGGCAGTATATGTCCATTACTACTCAGTGGGTAAAAGTAATATGGCCAGCGGACCCCCAGCAACTTGGCCAGGGAAAGGCGATGACACCACCCCATTGTCACAACAGGGTTCCTGTGTCGCGGTCCTCCTCCACCTCCTCCAGTAGGTCCAAAGCCTCCTCAACCGCCAGTGGTCCTCCCTTGCACCACTTTGGTGAAGCACAGAGGTGTCATGCTGTGCTGCACCTAGCCTGCCTGGGGGAAATGAGACAAACAGGGGAAGAGCTGCACCGCTTGCTCAAGACAGAAATCCTCTCGTGGCTGACTCCACACCATCTGAAAGTTGGGACGGTGGTGAGTGACAATGGGAGCAACATTCTCTCCGCGCTGCGTCGAGGAGGTATGAGGCACTCCCCGTGTATGGCACATGTTTTAAACCTAATAGTTACACACTTTCTAAAGTCTACATCCCAGTTACAGACTGTGCTGTCAATGGCTCTAAAGCTGTGTAACCATTTCAGCTATTCAGGTGGCTCTCACAACATCCTCCTCGACCTGCAGCGGAGGAGTGGTCTTCCCAACCATCGTCTCATTTGCGATGAAGCTACGCGGTGGAACTCCAACCTCCACATGCTTGACCGGCTCTATGAGCAGAGGAAAGCCTTGACAGATTTTCTATTGATGCAGACGGACATGGCAACTTCCCTGTGTAACCTGGAGCCCGGGCAGTGGCAGCTCATGCGTGACACCTGCCGCTTGCTACGACCCTTTGAGGAGGCCACCTTGCTGGTTAGTGGGCAAGACACAGGACTGAGCGCCATCATACCCATGCTTCATGTACTGGAGCTGATGCTGATGCGACTCAGTGGCTAGGGGGACAGGTCTTGCCACTATCTTAGCCTGGGTCGCTGGAGGAAGGCTTGGTGGAGGAGGAAGGAGAGGAAGTTGAGGAGGAGGAGGACTTGAACGCACAGGAACTCTTAGGGGAGACGGGTAGAAGAGGGGGGCCAGAGCCAGACCAGGGGGGACCAGAGGAGGATATGCAGGGCTATGAGGAGGATGGAGGCACTACCCATTGGCAGTATGCTGTGGAGACGGAGGCGGGGACTCCTTCCCACTCCCTGGTGGAAATGGCTAAGCGCATGTTCATATGCTTTCAGGCTGACCCACGCTTTCAAAGGATTCGTCAACGGGACGAGTTCTGGCTGGCCACACTACTGGACCCACGGTATCGCATCAAGCTGTGTGAATTCATTCACCCTTCCCAACGGGAGGAAAAAGTGAATAATTATAGAGAGGAGCTGGGTGCACAGTTAGTGGCAGCCTTTGGAACATGGCGCTCTCATTCACGCTATTCCCACCAGGGCCACACCAGCAGCGCTGCCTCCTCCACATCCTCCTTCAGGCCTTCACTGGCCTCCATGTTGACTACTGTTGCTCCTGTACTGGCCTCCATGTTGGCTACTGTTGCTCCTGTTCTGGCCTCCATGTTGACTACTGCCGCTCCTGCCCTGGCCTCCATGTTGGCTACTGCTGGGCCTTCCGTGGCCTCCATGTTGACTACTGCCGCTCCTGCCCTGGCATCCATGTTGGCTACTGTTGCTCCTGTCTGGCCTTCATGTTGACTACTGTTTCTCCTGTACTGGCTTCCATGTTGACTAATGTTGCTCCTTCCCTGGCCTCCATGTTGACTACTGTTGCTCCTGCCCTGGCCTCCATGTTGACTACTGTTGCTCCTGTACTGGCCTCTATGTTGACTTCTGTTGTTCCTGTACTGGCCTCCATGTTGACTTCTGCTGCTCCTGCCCTGGCCTCCATGTTGGCTACTGTTGCTCCTGCCCGACCCTTTATGTTGACTACTGTTGCTCCTGCCTGGCCTCCATGTTGACTACTGTTGCTCCTTCCTGGCCTCCATGTTGACTACTGTTGCACCTGCCTGGCCTCTATGTTGACTACTGTTGCTCCTGCCTGGCCTCCATGTTGACTACTGTTTCTCCAGCCTGGCCTCCATGTTGACTACTGCTGCTCCTGTACTGGCCTCAAATGACTATTGCTGGACCTCCACTGGCCTCCAATGACTACTGTTGCTCCTTCACTGCATTTGTGACCTTTTTCCTGCATAGACCCTGTAATGGTAAATTTCCTACATAGACCCTGTAATGGTGAATATTGAAGTCTAAAAAAAAAAATTGACCGGAAGTCTGGTCGGAACGAACTATTGAGAAGTTCGCTCATCTCTAGTTTTGGGGGGAGCTTAGAAATTTCTGAACTGGATTTGAGAGGCCTGTTTGTTAATCACTCCCACAAAGCACACCATTTTAAAAACTATGACTCACAAAGGATTTTAAAAAAGGCTATAGAACCTTGTTTACTCTTTAGGTGGTTCGCATGAATTAAAGCAAATTGGAGGTAAAAGACCTCAGAAACAAAAAGCCACCCTATGGATTTGGGGGCATTCCTTTGGGGTGTTTTTTATACACCCTATGTTCACAGAACTTTTTTTTAGCTGCATTTAAAATGATATCCGTTAGCTGTCTGGCCTCCCCTTAGTGCAATGACGGCTCTTGGTACATTATTCTAGTTTGGATTACTAATTGGACTATGGATGCGGCTTAATTGACATGTCCATTGAATTTAATAGTAAAAACGGAGAAAGAACGGTGGAAAAAGAAAAACTGTGTGTGAAAAACTAATAAGAAATGCCCGCTGTTTGCAAAAGACGTCCGAAAATCATTGTCATTATTTTTACGTCAGTGGTTGTAACATCCGTTATTCAATACATTGTGTGCAATGGACGTCCGTCTTTCCATTGACTTCAATGCAATGCACTGCAGTCAGTTAAATTGCGGCAATAACAGACTTTTTTTTTAAATAGCAAAACCGGCCGCCTTTTCTCTATTTTTGACATTGTGTGAACATAGCCTATAGCAAATCCTCCAGAAAAGACTAAATTTTGTGAACTATACCCTATAAGGAATTTATATGAGGCTTTTTCAGATGTTGACAGATGTTCCACAGAGTTCATTAGAATTAGATCAGAAAATTGAAAATAAATGTACATTTTTCCAATATTATATTGTTTCAGCTGATATTTTCTCATTTTTACAAAGAACCTAGGAGAATAAGCATCCATGGTCATAAGCTGCAGGGCTCAGAAGTACAGATTTTGTCGGACTGGTTTTAAGGCATTATGTCATGTATGCATAGCCCCTGAGATACCAGTACAGTGGGGACCCCTGACAAGTGACCCCATTATGGAAACTAAACCACTCAAGGAACTTATTCAAGGTTGTAGTAAGCATTTTGACCCCACATCCAGAGGTGTTTTCTACAGTTTGATCAGATGGTGTAAGGCTATGTTCACACTACGTAAATTTACGGCTGTTGTTTTCACCCAGCCGGCCGTAGAAATACGCTCATACGGTCTAGTCGTGAAACTACGGCCGTTGTATAATTTTGCTTCCTAGCTTGTTTCTGAGTGGAATGAAACAGGTCATTTATTATTTAATACTCCACCCAGCCCAGTAAACCACACAGAATTTTTTTTATTTCAAAATCAAGTTTAATTTTGCAGAAATAAGTATTCCGTGCACGGCCGCATTGAAATCCACGGCCGTAGTTGGAACATTACCGGCCTGAAATAAATGACATGTTCATTTTTCAGGGAGCCGTGAAAACAATGGCCATTGTCTGATACATTTTTTTTTTTTTTTTCAAATTTTTTACATATACAGGGTACAAAATTCCAAACAATTAAACCCACCATATTACAAAACACCCATCTGCCCCCCTTCCCATCCCTACCCCCACCCGACTCCACATCAAGGAGGCAAATTTATTTACATCACATAGCACTCCCTATATAATCCCTTTCACCCAAACCCAACCCCTCCCCATCCCAACAGAGAACATGCACGAAAAAAAAAAAAAAAAAAAGGCCATTGTCTGATACATAGTGTGCATTGTACGACCGTAGTTCGTATATATTGCAGCCAAGGCATAAACCTCAAAACTACGGCCGTAGTTTTGCGGTTTGGACTACTGCCGTATTTTTGCGTAGTGTGAACATAGCCTAAAACTATCATATGTTTTACCCCACTTGTGCCACTTGAAACACACACTATTTAGGCCTAGTTTAAAGATACCAAATTTAAATTGTTTTCTAATTTTCCTTTTCTTTTAATTATTATTTTACAACAACAACAACAACAACAACTACTACTACTACTACTACTAAGAAAAAGTTAGTCTGTGCATATATTGTTAAAAAAAAATCATCCATTTCCCATAGACTTTATTTCCCACATTATTAGATTCAAAACACGTCTGGGTTTTCTATACTATATTTTACAGTTGTATTTTCCTTTTTACTTTGTGTGAATCCATCACAGACAAATCTGATTTACATCAAGATGCTTTTATCAAATAGTTTAGTAATTTTGTAATTACTTGGGCTAATTAAAGAATATGTATATATATTTTTTAAATCCCTACAGTCCCCTGCAAGTTTCTCTACAGAGTTATCCGAACATACCATTGCGACAGCAACAAATACAGTCATTTCTTCTGTTTTTTATCTTTTGCAATGTATTTTGATTAAATTAGGCATTTCAAAAATAGTCTTGATTAATAATAATTCTGATGTTTTAAGTATATAGCTCCTATGCTTCCATATGTCTCCATGGTTACAGACTACTTGTATGTAGTCTGATCCTGCCTTCGTGTATTATTGCTGCTAACCTAAGCACATTAAATTAGTGAGAAGAGGAAACTAATGATGAAATTATTTACTATGATATATACCTATTACAATTCCATCAGCTCAAAACAATGACTGTCTAAATAGATTTATAGTCTCATATGTTGAATCATTGTGTCATCACTTAAGATTTCTATTTCCATTTAAACATATATGAGAAAGTTCTGGGAACACTCTTAATAGCCTTTATTTATTAGACTTCTACGTTTAAATATTTCCTAATTCTTTTGACTACAGTTATTACCGTACGAAGGTGAAATTGTTCCAATAGTTGTAAACGGGCAACATTTATTAGAAAAAAATGGAGAAGACATCTACAGTATCTTGACTGATGTTACCATTGAGGCTACATGCAGTTGGACTTCTGCCAGTTGCCTATTGAAAGCAACATCCTACTGTATGATGTTTCAGACTTTGAATCGCTAATAAAAAAAAAATATAAAAAAAATAAAGGAGATTGTGATGGATATTTGGTCACAAATCACACGCAACGTTGATTCTGTAAACCTCAAATCGTGACTTTCTTGTCACTTTTCTGCAACTTGGCTATTTCAAGTTGCAAACATAATAAAGTGCTACAGCACGTTGCAGACAAGTCAGACAAATTAAGTTTTTCGATCAAAGTCCAGCGTAAAGATAGAGATGGCTGTGATGGGCGCCTGCACGTGGGCTCTGGCGTCCACCATAGAATGACAGCTGCAGAGAGCAGGCAAAGCGGCAGCCCAGAGCACTGCAGTCATTATGCCATAGATATTAGTATAGTAGCATGATGTACCTTGTCTTGGATTGGGTAATATTAGAGTGATATTAGCATTGTGTGGATATAGTATATGAGAATGTATCTAAATAGGCAATGATATAATTAATTGCCAACCCCCACGTTTTATTCTGGCGATACAATGCTACAATAGAAGGTGTGTCTTCTGGGATAACAACTGGGTGGGTGAGCTCATTCTAGCTCCTAATTTCGACTCGTGCCTTAACATGACACACCCTTGGCCTGTGCGACATACAATGGAAATACACACACTTTAGTGATATTTTATGTCATGTGTGTACATACATCTTGGTTTTAAAAGATTACGGAGTGCATTCCTTAAAAGATTAAATGTAAGCAGATGTCTTGGCTGAGGGGTGGAGGGACGAGGGGTAATGTGCACTTATTGACATAGGTAAAACCTTGACATGAGGAAACTCATGCGTTTCTGCTTAAAACTTCTACTGCACAATTTAAAGAGTTAGAAACTGACTCAGGCTTTTATTTTGCATAGTGTAATGTGAAATGGGTAAAGTAATGGTCAAACAAAAAAAGAGTAGACCACAGGAAATTCAGTGCATGCACATTAGTTATCTCAAGGTACACAAGATGTAGATGTGAACTACAAGAATTAAAAGAAATTGACAGAAGTAACTTTGGAGAGAAATAATTCATTTAAGAGGGAACTATCAGCAGGTTAGATGAATTTCTATTGCGCACGGGGCGCCGAGGAGGAAGGTATGTCTCTTTCCTTCCTCCTTGGCACAGTTCCTGATGGTCCAGAGCAACGTTAGGGGCACTGCCCCACCCCCATCGAGCAAGCCAGACTGCTCCTTCTAATGATAATCAATGGAGGGGGCGCACTGGATTGGCATTCTGGGGGCGGGGCAGTGCTCCTAACAGCTCCCTCCTCTGCATCCCGTGCGCAAAAGGGGGCTATCAGCATGTTAGATTCATCTCCTTGCTGGACTACAAGTTCAAGCCAGCAGCCAAGAGTAGCAAAAAAAATATGTTTTAAAAATGTTAAGCCCTTAGAAGGACTGTTGGGTTCTTCGTGTTGGATTCCTGCCTAACCGCACACTAATTCCCTGCCTAACACTTTCCCTGACAGACAGCAGCTCTCTCCCTAATCTCTTCCAGCCTGCATATGATGCGAGCACCGCAGGACCTGATTCTTATATGCCCAGGTCATCTGATGTGGCCAGCCAATTGCTGCTATCGACATGTAGGGTTCCCACTTGATGCTACGAGCTCCCAAAGCCTCTCCTGCATGATGATTGGCTGAAAAAAAGCCGCCAAACATGCAGGAAGAGGAAGATGCCATTGTCTTGAGTATTGCAAAATGCTCGTCCGAGTAACAAGCACCATCGAGTACCCTATTACTTACGAGTACCAAGCTCGGACGACCATGCTCGCTCATCTCTAGTTATAATGTTATTTCTAATGTAGAGGATGGGTTTCTAAGTTCTTCAGTTCAGTTACAGAGGAGAGAGCCTGAGGAGAGATACAAGCAAAATTTGGAAAACTGGCTCTGACCCAGATGTCGCCTAGGCTTTTTTGTAACTAGCCTGTACACTTCTAGGTGTGGATCATCCAAGTAGGCACGGCGGTAGGCTGGGTTCAATGCAGGTCTTTTTCTTCTCCTATGGCGGTGGCACACAAAAACACACACATATTCATATGTATAAGTAAGACCCTGTTCACACAGCAAAATTCCCCTCTAATTTAAAGTCTTAACCTCATTGGTTTCTATTGACTTTAAGTGAAGTAGCTTTCACTGTGCTGATGGCACCGAAAAATCTGTGAGCAGTACTCCTGCCAGGCTGGAGATGGAGGGTCATGTGATGATGCACATACATGAAACAATAGGTCCATTGGAGTCTACGTTTGTCCATTACACAAAATCACTTATTTTAGCTACCTCTCTGGATGTGCTCAAAAGACAACTGCATGGAAAAAGGGGAGGGAGAGAATGGGGTTAGCCTTACATATTAGCAGCGATGTGTTATATTATTGTTCATGAAAACATCGCGAATAACCTTGCTGACTCTTCCTGGTAGAGATCAGCTATCTATCAGAAACAGTGTAGGCAAACACATGTTTGTACCATAAAATTTAAAGCAAAGGGATTGCTGCATTTGCTGGTGCTGTCGTCTGTCCACCCACAATATAAAAATAATTTTGCTGCCCATCAGAGCTAATAAGTAACACAGTGATCAGCTTAGCAATGACTTTTGTTTAATGGATACATTTGTAATCTGGTTACTGTGTGGTGCACTGCTGTAAATTTCTCAGCCAGTGATGTTAGTGTCGTGACGCCAGTGCTAGTCCAGCACACAGGTGTGATGTTGGTACCTGCTTTAGAGTGGCCGGTCTTTAGAGTGGCCGGTCCATTTGTTCCCCAAATGGTCGGTAACCTGCCGGGTTGTGATGGGTCCCTTGGACTCTTGTCGTGGTAGTCCTGAGTGGCAATTGACCCACCCAGACTATCAGTACTGCCACCCACAGAGAGGGAAAAAGTAACCCAAGGTTTGCGGCTAGTGTGTATAGGTGCTGGTGCGGGGGAAAGGATGACTAAGTCCTAGTGATATAAAAATATACTTACCTGAAGGACACTAAAGATTTCCTGCATGCCCTTGATACCATCTCTTGGCAGCCTGGCTACTCCCTTGCGTCCGTGGACATCGAGAGCCTCTACACCCGCATCCCTCACGATGCGGGTGTGGAGGCTGTCGATTGTATCCTCGGAGGCGCTGGCCAGTCTGACAGTTTCAGACTTTTCGTCAAGGAGGCTCTTTTGTATGTTTTGTGCAACAACTTTTTCATTTTTGAGGGAGATTGGCACTGTCAGGAGATCGGCACTGCCATGGGCACGCCGGTCTCCTGTACGTACGCCAATCTTTTTCTTTATTGGCTTGAGTTGGACCTCATTTTTTCAGTTAAAAATCTGTTCATTAAGCATATTGTTTCTTTTTTTAGATATGTTGATGATGTGTTTATAGTTTGGAATAGTACATCTGATCGTTTTGCCCAATTCGTTACATATCTCAATACTCACAATTCTGTTAATATGCGGTTTACTCATCATTTTGGGGGTACATCCTTGGAGTTTTTGGACGTAAGAGTAGAGATAGTCAATGACACCATTCAGACGTCTGTGTTTCGTAAAAGCACCGCATCTAATGCGTTATTGCATTACAATAGTTCCCATCCTACCTCTGTCAAACACTCCATCCCATACAGCCAAATGATTCGACTTAGACACATCAACAGCACTGACGAACAGTTTCACAGGCAGGCTAATGAATTATCTATACGGCTTACTGCTAGAAGCTATCCGCAGGAAGTTATAGATAAAGCATATGATAGGGCCTTCAAACTAGATCGTAGGGCCCTCCGTAAACCCAATAGTCGCAACAAGGAATCTGACAGAATGCCCCATGATAAACGTTTTGCTTTTGTTTTACATAAGAAAATATCGGTATCTGCTAGAGCAGGACGAGGATTTGAAAGATGTGGCTTTCAGTAAGCCCTTGTTCTCATTTTAGAAGAATTCTACCATAAAGGACGTACTTGCTGTCAGAAAGACGCAATCCACCGCAACATGGCTGACCCGCTCTCTTCCGAGTGGCAATAGGCGATGCGGACAATGCAACTACTGCCCCCAGCTACTCACTGTGTCATACATAGTCCTAGGAGGAGTAGAGTGGTTGATACGCCACCAGTTTATTACTTGCAAGTCGACCCATGTAGTCTATGCTGTCATTTGTCCATGTCAGAGATACTGCATTGTTTGCTGCATTGTTTGTTTTTAATGTGTGCTGTTCCCTTTAAGTGTTTAACCCTTTTGTTGCACATTAATTCACCACCTGTTATATAACACACCCCTGCTGATGACGTAACTCAGACCTGATGATGCGCTGTTGAAGTGAGAAAACGTTTGTCTGTTACGTTCTGCTGTTCCATCTTCCCCCTTCCCTGCTCATGTTCACAGTGTGATCACGATTAAAAACTGCATCGGTTAATCCGTGGTGAGTGACCGCCTCTTTTACTATTACGTATTCTGATAAAAATATAGCAGTCTCTTAGTAGTAAAATACACTTTTGAAGCAATTAGATAAATCTTTACACAGGCTTGAATTTGTTTGTGCTGAGGAGATACTTGAAGAAGTAGAGTAGAATAGAATAGGGGTAGTTGTAGTGGTCCTTGAAGAGTTGAAAGTAGAGTAGAGTAGCGTAGAGGAGAAGAGTTTGTCAAGGGAGGCGTAACCCAGTGTAGCAATGTACTCTGCTGGAACTTGAGAGAATACTTATAGAGTGAGAAGTTACTTGTACCCGTGTATAGGCTTTAGTCTTACTACCTTCTGCCCTACAGTGTCGAGTGAATCATCCTCCTAGGTTGATACAAGCCCAAGTCGTGGTTACCTGGGTGAAGCTAAGCTCCCGGGGTGTCAAAGTAACCTGCACTTCGAGATAGGATACGTAGACCTTCTGGTAGCTTTCTCCTATCCAGGCTAGTTCCTCTATTGGATCAGGATACTGCCCTGCACTTTTTAGAATGGTTCACGGCGTGGGCTAGGATGGTCCTAGATTCTTCTCCCTTTAGTAGTGTTAAGCACTGCATAGAAGATATACTAGGTTTACTGAAAGAAATAGTTGTCTCTAGCTGCATCTGTATACATGTGTCTTAGACTCAACCAACTGAACAAGACTAACTTGTCTTGGACAGGGGTCCTGGCAGAAGCCAGGCACTGGCTTGGCCACTTTAGGGATGTTTGCTCTGTGTGTCCTTCTCCTGCGAGAATCTGGGTAAGAACTAAAGCTACACCTCCTCCCACGATGTAACTTGCTACAGGGGCTATGTAATCTACCCTGTGAGTGGTGGAAAGAAATGTGTGCAAGAGAAAGAAAGAAAGAAAGAGATAGGCTAGAAATAAAGAGCATCTCCTATAGGTCCATAGGAGCACATGGCACACATAAAACAGTAACCCATTCCGAACTTCAGCTGTGCAACACATAAGAACATACATATAAAAAATACTGACATCTAATGGTGAAACCTCAAAGTGCACTCCATCACCACTTAACCTGGAGTAAAAGCTTTTTTGAGAGGTGCAAAGAAGAAACAAAACACCCATGGTGGGACACTACACATGCGCTAGCTTTAAGTCTATAAAGGGGGAGGAGGAAGATGGGGGGCTAAGACTGCTAAAAGCAACCACTTAAAAAGAGAAGACAGATAGTCAATTAGATTTAAAGGATTTCCATGTGTGTGAAAGGTAAAGCATTACTGTCATTTGTAATAACTTTTGACATGTCATCAGACATGTGAAAAGGTATTGATCAAAGCAGAGACCCCATGTGATCCTGAAACACAGTCAGGGAGAGAGAGCAGCAGTGTGCTCCACTCCCTGGTTGGAAAAAAAAAATCTGAATATTTCACCTCATAGACTATAAGAATAACGCCTTCTTTCCCCGGCTGTATCTGAGGATCACAACAGGTCTCCCACAGTGATCAATAACTTTTGACACGTCATTAGACATGTCAAAAGTTATTACAAATGACAGCTAAAGTAAGTTAAAAAGCTAAAGTAAGTAGTAAAAAGAGGTGGACCAAAATAACAAATATACCTTGCAGCAGAGAGCAGGAGAACCAAGAGAGCCAGCGGTTCATTTAGTGATTTATGTAAGTGACCTTTGTGCGGTTTTTGGAGCTAGGTTTTCCATGTCTAGGGCAAAATGTCAGAGGTTTCATCTATGGACTATATTGAACCATACATTTAAAAAAGCAGGAAGAAGACAAGACTTTAATTAGACGGTAAAGATCCACAATAATATGTCCAAAATGGCCATCGCCAGCATTTACCCTCAGAGTCACTTAAAAGGTTGCAGTGAACAATTTTTCTGTTTTTCGTTAATGTACTATTGCCGCAGGCACGTTACGTCTAGTCAACCTTGTAATTACTTGTGAGCTATATTATTGTTTCACCTCAGGACAAAAGTTTATTCCCAAGCTTCAAAAATTAGCCCATAGTTAAGGATCTGCTCAAGTTACTGAGGCTCTGTCTATAAGGCGAGGGCTCCATGACAAACTGTATCAGGCAACATGATACATTACATAGCAACATTGCATCCTGGTTAAAGCCAAATCATTGCATAATGATCGTTTACTGCCATAACATAAGGACCCCATATATCATGTATGGGATCACCTAAAACAGAGGATATCTTGACAATCCATACTGCTGACATCATTGTGTAATGCTATGCCTCTTTATAGCATAAATGCCCCCTTTCTCCCCACCCCCATATTAATAATGCCCCCCCTGTTCCTCTGTATAGTAATTCCCCTGTGTCCCCCATATGGTAGTAATGCCCCCTGTGCCTCAATACAGTAAAATTTCCCCCATGCTCCCCCCCTATAGTAATAATTACCTCTGTACCTCTGTGTAGTAATAATTCCCCTTTAGCCTCCATAGTAATAAGGGCCCCTGCGCCTCTATATAGCAATATTGCCCCCTTTCTCCCCCGACCCCCATATTTATAATGTCCCCCTGTGCCTCTATATAGTAATATTTCTTCCTTTCTCCCCACCCCCATATTTATAATGTCCCCCTGTGCCTCTATATAGTAATAATGCCCCTTTAGCCCCAATAGTAATGAGGTCCCTTGTGCCTCTATATAGTTATAATGCCCTTTTAGCCCCCATAGTAATAATGCCCCCCTGTGCCTCTATCTAGCATTAATACCCCATTTCTCCCCCCTTTCTCCCCACCCCCAACCCCATATTTATAATGTCCCCCTGTGCCTCTATATAGTTATAATGCCCCCTTAGCCCCCATAGTAATAATGCCCCCTGTGCCTCTATCTAGCATTAGTACCCCCTTTCTCCCCACCCCCATATTTATAATGTTCCCCTGTGCCTCTATATAGTAAGAATAACCCCCCCCCCCCATCCCCATAGTAATAATGTTCCTCTTTACTTTAAGGCTTTGTTCTCATTATGTATAAACAGCAGCCATTGTTCGACGGCGGGCAATATTGCCCCCTCTCTCCCCACCCCCATATTTATAATGTCCCCCTGTGCCTCTATATAGTAATATTGCCCCCTTTCTCCCCACCCTCATATTTATAATGTCCCCCTGTGCCTCTATATAGTTATAATTCCCATTTAGCCCCCATAGTAATAATGCCCCCCTGTGCCTCTATCTAGCATTAATACCCCTTTCTCCCCACCCCCATATTTATAATGTCCCCCTGTGCCTCTATATAGTAATAATGTCCCTTTAACCCCCCCCCCCATCCCCATAGTAATATTGTTCCTCTTTACTTTAAGGATTGTTCTCATTATGTATAAACAGCAGCCATTGTTTGACGGCGGGCACATTTGGGTGTGCTTACAATGCAATTAACCAATGAACCATGCAATATTCGGCCTTCAGATCGGCAATACATTGTGTGAATTGAGCGGGAACAATGGCGTTCAATACAGCGCATTATATTAAGGCAAGATTCCTCCCAAAAAATTTAAAGGGGTTATCCAGTGCTACAAAAACATGGCCACTTTTCCCCCTCTCTTGTCTCCAGTTTGGGTGGGGTTTTGAAACTCAGTTCCAATGAAGTAAATGGAGCTTAATTGTAAACCACACCTGAACTGGAGACAACAGTAGGGGGAAAAGTGGCCATGTTTTTGTAGCGCTGGATAACCCCTTTAAGGCAAGTTTCCTCCCCAAAAATTGAAAGAGCCAATGAACGTGTGGGGAACGAAGGGCACATCAGGTAATGTAGTAGCACTGTTCACTACTGGCATTAATGTGATTGGCTGTACGATTAGCGTCATTACGTACCTTACGTACATGTGATAAAAACACGACACTGAGGAGAATTTTCTCACAGTCTTTTCAGACTCTTGTGCCGTTCAGTAGGGAGAGAGAAATAAGCAGGGACAGCATCTGAATTTAGTTAGGCAGCAATATTCACAGTGGTAGTTAGTCAGTGTAAGGAAGGAGAGCTGACCGAGTAGTGCTTAGAACGTTGTGAAAATGTCAGAGAAGGCAGGGTGACAGATTCCAGCGTTTTAGCACTATAAGGATTCATGTCTTAACCCTGTAGTTACCAGGCATCCATCATATCCATACCATCCTGTCCATTATCTCCGCAATATATTTGAGTTCTCTGTGGCCAAAAGTGGAGGCTTGCTGGGACATGTTGACATGCTGAGCTGACTGTGCTGCGGCCTAGCATTCCTCGCGTGTATTGCATGATACATATATGCACGTCATTGCGTATATACGCAAGGGCGAATAAAAGATACGCTAATGCTACGCACCTCACAATTGCTCTGCTATTACGTATTCTACGCTTTGCACCTGATAATCTGTACCCATCGAAACGTACGCTTCTACTGTACGTTCGTTATTTGTTCGAACCGATGTACGCTCTTCACTGTGTTCTCAGAGACCACAATGGCTGACAGTAATGATGATTTGTCACTCAGCTGTATATAGCGTTGTGTTTTGGGCAATGACTGGGAGTGCATGGTCATCCAAGCGTGATGTTTATGAAGCCTGTTTGCTTCTCTGCTAAATCAGCAGGTCAAAAATACATTTTGTTTGAACCCCGGAAACAATTCATTTGTTATTTATGAAAGTAAAGTTACTAGTGACTGCTCAACCAATATAAGAATACTGCATATAACTATAAAGTGTACGGGAGTTTTATTATTTAGCTTTTTATGCATGTATACAGTGCTTTGATCAGACTCAATTTAATTTTTTCCAGCAGAGGCGCAGCCATAGGAAGTGTAGAGGTAGCAGTTACACCCAGACCCAAAGGCTCCGCAGCCACATAAAAAGACACCAGTATTTTAAATGGCACATGGTAGGTAGAGGCATGTTACATCATTTTTATTGTTACAGCTTCAAGTTACAACTCTGCTTCCCAATTCTGTTAATATTATTTGGATAAGGAAAAACTCCATATCCAATCGTTTTGCCTTCCTGACTTATCCATGAAAAACGTGCACTGCAGATTTCACAAGAGAAGGAAAGTGCACTTACTTTCTAGCCAATTATGTATCACATTTACATTCATCATTAGAGAACGTAGTTCTATATGATCAGTTGGGTGGGGAAAGGACTATGTCAACAAATGAAGCTTCATTCATATGCATAGTTACCATATGAAAAGTAGAATTTAATAAGCTGCTGGCAGTCTAAACTGATGTTCTCTTGGTCACACGCTCGACACATTCCTGTGCTGACCTATATTGCTGCATGAAGCACCAGAAGAATGAATATTACAGTGTTGTCCTGCCAGAGGCATCAACTGCACACAAGGCAAGAGACAGCAGAAGGAAAACTGGGATACAGCAGGGGTAGGGAAGCTTTTTGGCTGAGAGAGCCATGAACGCCAAATCTTTTATAATGTAATTCCGTAAGAGCCATACAATCTGAATATAACTAAATTAAAAGTAAATGTCTGCATTTTATGTCAGACCAACACTATGGGGGACATTTACTAAGTCCGACTTTTTCTGCGCCAGACCTAAAAATGTTCCTGCAGCTCCGGCACTACAGAGATTTATGTAGAGGCGGACTGCCTGTAAATAAATCCCGTGTGCGCCGCTGCGCACGGCAGGAAGCCTACGCAAGCTGAGAGCTGGAGTAGGTTTCCTGCGTATTTTTTGGTGAAACTAAAGATGAATAGCGCGGACTCTGAGTCTGCGCCCCCCGTTCCGCCCCCTCGACACCTCCTCCCCACCCCCCTGGCGTACCCGGCGGAAAGTGCTGATATGCGAATATTTTATTCGCAAAACGGCCATTTGCAACTAAAATATTTGCAAATCGCCACTTCCGCCGAAAAAATAAAAAACGCCGCTTGATACATGTCCCCCTTATATGTCTCTGAATTCTTTTTAATAACGTTGTTATGTTGTTGCTACCAATGAATAATAAAGGAGTTCTGGAATAAAGGACTTTTGATGATGCCTTTGTAGTTCCTCACACACACTACCCCACCTGACCCCCCCACACACACACTACCCCACCTGACCCCCCACACACACACACTACCCCACCTGACCCCCCACACACACACTACCCCACCTGACCTTGCCCCACACACACCACACAACCTTGCCCCCCCACACCACACCACCTGACACCCCCCCCCACACACACACACACACTACCCCTCCCCCAGACATGTGCATCTTAGTGAATCCAGGAGGGCCTATTTAATGAGATGGATGTGTTCCCCCAATATGTTCCTGAAGTGGGAATATAGCCTGAACCTGTTTTATTGTTATATTTTTATTATACTGTGTGAGTCACAAGTCATCTGGGCAGTCCCTGGCAGCTTCTCCTTACCCTGTCAGCCTTAATTAATAGATCCCTCCCTGTTTGCATATATGGAGAGATCTATCACGTCTCCAGGGTAAACCGGGTGACTCTTGGTCAGGCAGCATGAATGTAAAGCCAGGTTCCCGCTAGAGCTTCACATACACAAAAGTATACTTAGAAGTTGTGCTGAGGCACACAAGGCCCCTGCAGTATGTGTTGAGCATTGTTCTACAGTTAGGGTATGTGCACACTACAGAATCCGCACATAGAACTTCAAGCGGCCGTCCCATAGGCTCCACTCTATCCTCAGGCAGATTCTGCCATCACTCTAGGACCAAAATATGCTCACAAGCCCTAAAAGGAGTTGGTTTACCAGTGAAAGCGCTGACACACCTATATATCCAAATCAGAATGTGTTTCATCTGTGCTTCAGTTTTTGGTTTTCTTAACCCCTACCCGCATCAGTCAGTACATATACGTCCTGATGTGGGAGGGGGGTTCAGAGAGGGGTCACGCGACTACCCCGCTCTGAACTGCCGCAATCACGGGTGCTTTGTGTAGCCCAGGACCGCGGCTATTAGCTGGCGTGGTCCGATCGCGGCACCTGCTAATTATACATTTAAATGCAGCGGTCAAAACTGACGGCTGCATTTAAATGCATTAGTTCCCCCTTCCTCTGGTGTCTAGTGGGGGGATGCGACTGTGAAGAGGAGATCCCTTCTGCTTACCGGGCCCGAGCTCAGCATCACACTGATACTGATTCCCGGCTCGGCAATCCATCTATCTGGTCTGCTGCAGACCGGAGTAATACAGCAATGATCTCATCGATCATTGCTGTATTAAGTATACTGCAGTGATCTCTATGGGAGATCACTGCAGTAATACTGAAAGTCCCCCAGGGGGACTAAAAGTTAAAGTGTACATTAAAAAAAATCCCCTCCCCTAATAAAAGTCTGAATCATTCCCCTTTTCCCATTTTTTAAATATAAATAAATAAACAAACATATTTAGTTTTGCCATGTGTGTAATCGCCCAAACTTTTAAATTATCACATTCCTGTTCTCGCACAGTAAACGGCGTAAAGACCCAAAAGCACAAAAACCCACCAAAGTGCAACATTCTTTGTCAGATTTGTGCACATTTTTTGTCACATCAAATCCATAAAAACTGCAATAAAATCAAGGTACCAATAAAAAGAAGCGATCATGGCACCAAAAATGACACCTCACACAGCCCAATAGGCCAAAGGATAAAAGCACTATAAGGATGGGAAGAGAGCAATTTTAAACACATTTAGTTTTTTTTTTAAAAGGTTTACATTTTTTAAAAGCAGTAAGATGAAATGAAAGTTATATAAATTACATATCCTTGTAATCGTACTGACTTGATGAACATATACTGTATAACATGTCAATTTTACTATAGAACAAACGGTGTAAACACGAAACCCCCCAAAATGAAAACAAATTCCTTTTTTTTTCAATTTCAGAGCACAAATAATTATTTTCTGGTTTCACAGCATACTTTATGGGAAAATTAAATCAGCCATCTCCAAGTGCAATTAGTGGCACAAAATATAAGAGCTCATGTGGGTCTGTAGGTGAAAAAATGTGCTATTGCCTTTTAAACACTAGGAGGAAAAAACGAAAACACAAAAATTTTTAAATTAGCCCGGTCCTGAAGGGGTTAAAGCGAATGTACCATCAGGTACATACACTTTAATGTGACCCATGTATAGAACGGTGCGAGGAAGCCAGTGCGGTCTGTTTTTGAATGTGTACAGCACCGTTCTATCCACAAGTACTGGGCCGGGGCTGAAGCACTGAAAACGGGCCGGCCCTAGCGGGAGGCAACCCCCGCCCCTCTATGACGCAGCTCTATTGATTCTAATGGAGCAACGTCATAGAGGGGCGGGGTTTTTTCCCCACTGGGGGAAGGCCGTTTTATACATGGGTCATATAAAAGAGAATGTACCTCATGGTACATTTGCTTTAAATCACCTGTTAACAGGTAGATTTAAAATACTGTAAAGGAAAACCTATTTTTATGGCTATGGCTATGTACACATAACTTTTTTATGGCTGTTACTCGATACTTAAAACAATGGCCATTGTTTTGAGTATCAAATAACGTCTGTTGAGCATGTTTCAGCAGCCGTCATTGCCCTTCGGCTATGTTCACACATTGTAAAAAAAAAAAAAAAAAGGCGTCCGCCTTTTCTATTTAGAAACCAAAAACTCAAAAAAACAAACATAAAAACGACATGTCATATAAAAGGGTGTCACTTCTGAATAAGATAAGAATAAGATAGATCATTTCAAACAGTGAATAATTTTTTTTTTCTGTATAAAAATAACAGGTTTGACAGCCCTTTTTTTATAAAAATCATTATACATCTATGTTTGGAAATGCGTTGCATATATCTTAAATTGGTTACTCATTGTTATATGTGGTATACGACTATAGCTATTCGGTATAATAACAACATATGGGAATTGACCACAGGTACCGCACATCTCTTTTTTTTGTCGCTGCGTAGTCCACGACACATATGTTTGGGTGGTAATACAATATGAACGTGGTTTGACATCTCTATTCGGCTTTCCTGTAGGACTTATCGCTAAGCCATGAATGAATGTATGGACGTAAATGCGCTGTTCATTGGTTTATTTATTATCCAAGCTAAGTATTTTAGATCTAGTGTTTTTGTGGTGTGTGACATACGATATAAATAGATTTCTTCTGAATACATATCTAAACCAGCTGTTACAATGCTACAATCCTTTATTTCCCTTGCGCACCACTGATACACGTCATGGCTGACATTGTAAAGGGGGCGGTATCTCTATTTGGAGCATGGGCTCCTTCTGTTCAGTGACGCCGCGGTCATGTTTGAGAGTGTGGACGTGAATCAATACTGACGGGTAAGGTCTGGCTAATTTTTGGATATGGATTTCTAATGGCAAGATACAGACCCAATACAGACTTGAAAATTGTTAAAAGCAGCCCCCCAACTGCTAAAAAAAAATTCCCCCAAAAATAATGAGGCTCTTGGTTACCATTTGCAAACAGTGTAAACCACCCCACCACCATAAGGTGGCCTCATATCGTGGGAAGACCCTACACTGTACTATGACCTCTCCATGGCGTATAATACGCCTATGCTCTGGCCATCATTCCATCGACTTCAATGCAGATAAGTATAAATCAGTAATAACAGACGTCATTTAAAAAAAATAGCAGCCGCCTTTTCTCTTTTTTGCATAGTGTGAGCACAGTCTATTTCTAAATCGGTATTGTTCAGAATTAAACAGTAACGCTGCATTCACACGTTCACTGATTTTCAAGGTCTGTGGATAAGGTCCGCTATCTACTTCCGTGATGGGTGAAATAACATCCATTTTGCATCCGTTTTGTATCTGTTTTGCATTCGTGTCCATGTCAGACATGGATGTCAGATCCGTGCAATCCGTGAAAAACTCAGATCTCATAGACTTCTATGGGGGGAATCTGTCCGTGATCTCATACAAGTTATGACATTTTTTCACGGAAAAGATTGTGGATCTGTAAAAAAAAAAAAACAGAACGTGGGAATAGCCCAATAAAAAAGAATTGCTCTATAAAATTGTCCATGATCACAGATCCATGATCACGGACAACTTCACAGAATGTGCGAATGCAGCTTAAGGCCATGTTCCCACTGCGTAAAACACCAGCCGTTCTGTTACTGTGACCGGGTTGGTGTTACAGAAGATCATGCAGTACCGGCCGGATGATCTTCGTTTCCGATGAAATGGGATGTGGCCGCATCCGTGTGCGCTCGCATCTCAATTCCCCATTGCACACAATGAATCGTGCGGCGGGAGCCACACACTCCCTTGTGTGAACTGACATGTCTGTGCGGCCGCTATTCAATGAATAGCGGTCGCAGAAAACTGACACGTTTTTCGTGCACCCGCTTAGAATCCAGGCTGGAAGGTATACTGTGTGTATAAGCCCTGGCCGGTATTCCATTCATTCACATACAATGTATGTTTTGTATAAATCACGGCCGATGTTGCAAATTGCAACAACGGCCGTGATTTATTTAAAACATTTGTTGTGTGAACATAGCCTTAGGGCCCTATTCCACCTGACGATTATCATTCAGATTATCGTTAAATCGTTCGAATCTAAACGATAATCGTTCGTTTGAATAGAACTTAACGATTAACAACCAAACGAGAAATCGTTGATCGCTTTATAAGACCTAGACTTATTCTATATCGTTGCTCGTTCTCAAAACGTTTGCATTGAATAAGACGTTGTTCGGTCGTTCGCAGTAGATACGAATGCAATAGCGAAGAAATAGCTAAGAAAAAACGATTGCAAATACGATCATAAGTAACGATCGTTAATCGTTAACGATTATGCAAACGATAATCGTCCGGTGGAATAGGGCCCTAAGGAAGCCTAAGAAGTAGGACATTACTGAGTATACTTACTCAAAAGTTTACTTAAAAGAACTTCAGCCATCTGTACTATAAGATGGATTTTGGCACGTGTTGGGATACTCTACATATACGTGCAGTGACTCATGGTTTTAATCATCTATTAGTGTCGTGAATAACTATTTTAGAACCATTAATACAGTCATATTAATCCCTGTGTTAGCAGGTGTGCGTTATACCGATGAAAGATTATTCAGCAATAGTATCCAGTTTCGTTTATAGTGTCTAAGCAATACAAGACAAAAAGTGAACTATTTCCATGTTCCCACTAAAAACTGGAGGTACCAATCTGTCGTCTCAATCATTTAGCATGGGATCTGAAATACTGTATCCTGGAAAATCCGGACTGGCAGGAAAATCTTCTGTCTCACTTGTAGTGGAATCTTTAAAGTCTTCCAAGAAGTTGACATGTAATTATCCCTCTCAGTAAAGCACCTGTAACATAGCACCTGCTGATAACAGAGTGTGAGTGGTGCTAACCATCATCCCGTAGCCCTCACTGCTGTAGGCTGTGGTCTTATCTCCGAAAATACCAGCACTCCCTCTAAGGATCAAAGTGTACTAATGGAAGTGACTTGTCTAAAAAGGCCAATCCCTCCCTGGACTATTAATAGGCACATGTAAAAAGTTCATTGCTTAGTGGTTTGAACAATTATAGTTAGCCAAATATCACTCATATGCTATTTTATGACATGGAATAGTGTGATAACTGCTAAGCATAATTACAAACACTGGTTTTATATTTAGCCCTATTATTGCAGTGTATAGGGCACTTAAAGGGAGTAAATAAAGGCCTACCATAACATGAAACGACTGTGGGGTCCAGTAGTCATGGGAATGACTACTAATTCAAAAGACAATAGTTGAAGGGTTTTCTTCTATCCCTTTCTGCTAAATATAAGATTATTGCCCTCCCTGGCCAAGCAGTATACAGTATATCCCTCTAGTTCTTCTCCCAATATGTGACTGAATTTAGAGCTAATTATGTCTTAAAGGGGTAGTTCATAAAAAAAAATGTTCAAATCAACTGAATCCACAAAGTGACAGAGATTTGTAAATTGTTTATATTAAAACATCTCAAGTCTTCCAGTACTTATCAGCTGCTGAATGTCCTACATGAAGTGGTGTTTTCTTTCCAGTCAGACACAGTTCTCTCTGCTGCCACCTCTGTCCATGTCAGGAACTGTCCAGAGCAGTAGCAAATTCTTCTTGTAATTTTTTGTGATTCAATGTACATTATTCTTAATGTATCAAATCTATTCCTGTATTTTTATAACTAAAAACCTTAAAATATCTTTAAAAAAACAAAACTCCTGCTCTCCAGACTGTAAAGAATACCACTTCCTGTAGGACATACAGCAGCTGATACGTACTGAAAGACTTGAGATTTTTTAAATAGTAAATTAAAAAAAAATCTGGAACTTTGTGGCCCCAGTTGATTTGATTTTTTTTTTTTTGTTTGCTGAACTACCCCTTTAACCCCTTAACGACATCGGGCGTAAACTTACGCCCTCGCGCCCTGGTACTTGGCGCATCAGGGCGTAAATTTACGCCCGATGTTTCCCCGATCGCTGCGTGTTCACACACAGCGGTCGGGGAAGATGGCCTGCTATAAATCATAGCAGGCCATCTTAGCTTCACGGCACGGGGGGTGGTTAACACCCCCCGTGCTTACGATCGCCGCTATTGGCTGATCAATTCAGATCAGCCAATAGCGGCGATCGGAACCTTTCCGGGTCATCGGCGACCCGATGACCCGGAAAAAAATGGCGGTCGGTGCTGTCCGAGGACGGCACCGACCGCCATTACTGTAAAAAGTAATGGTGATCGCCGTGCCACCGGCCCGATCGCCGTGAACGGCCGGCCGGCCGTTCACGGCGATCGGGCCGGTGGCACGGCGATCAGAGTCCCACAAAATAGTAAATACCTGCCCTGGACCCCTCAGCTAGGTAGCCGAGGGGTCCAGAGCAGGTATTTGTACATTACTCACCTGTCCCGGGCTCCTGATCGGCGTCTTCCGGGTTCGCGGCGTTCTCGTCTTCGTTCGGGTCTTCGGCTTCTTCCGTGACGTCACGTTCGGCTTCTCTCGGCTATTTTCGGCTCCAGCGTCGGCTCTTTCCGTATTTTGCGCTCTGCTGCCCCCTAGCGGCTGATATGTGTAATACACTTATCAGCAGCTACAGGGATATTCAGAATGTAGAATTTTTTTATTTATTTTTTTTCAAATTTTTTTTTTTCTATTTTCCGCACCCTATCGCCGCTGAGTGTTGATCAGCATCGCACGAAAGTGCGCTGCTAATCAGCAACTCCTCCTTTTTGGCGTAGGGTGTTTTTTTTCTATATCCTACTGCCACGGTCTGCTTATAAGTGCCGCACATAAGTGCGGCATTTAGCAGCAACTCCTTTGTTGGCGTAGGTTTTTTTTTTATACTTACTGTAAAAAAACACGTAAAAAACACTACATTACACCACACTACATTGAATAAAGTTTGACACTACACCACTACATACCCCATATACCAATCCCCGTATAAAGATGACCCCCAGGGTGTTTTCGGCGTCAGAGGGATACGCTATTATTGCCTCCGACACCGAAACAGCCAGTGAGGATGAATGGGGGGATCCTTCTTTCCTCCATTCATCCTCATCATCCTCATCATCCAGTGACATGTCTGGGGGGTAGCATAGCGTACGCTGCCCCCCAGACACGTCTTTTCCGCCAGAACCGTCCCAATAAGAGATGACGGCATGGTGTGAAATTCTACAAACTGTGTGAGCGTACCTCTGGGTACACTTACAGATTTAGGGTACGTGCACACTGCAGAATGGAGAAGGATAACCCTTTGTGCATTCCGCAGCTGGCACCCACCGGCGGACTGATGGAGGCGCATGTCTCTACCCGTGTCATAGACTCCATTCTATGCACGGGCGGAATCCGTCGTCCATCCAAAGAATGAACACATTGGACGGAGAGCGGAATCCGCCCGTGCATAGAATGGAGTCTATGACACGTGTGGAGACGTGCGCCTGCATCAGTCCGCCGGTGGGTGCCAGCTGCGGAATGCACGAAGGGTTATCTGTTGCGATTCCGCAGTGTGCACGTACCCTTAGAGTGTATGAAGGAAGGGACACTCGAATCCAGCCCCCAGATGCCCCCTCCCCCCCCATCCTCCGAGTTAGTGGGGAGATCGTCCGGGAACTGATCTTCCCACTGCTGGATAAAGGTCACCACCTGTACGGGGATAACTTTTATACCAGCACCCCCTCTTCCGGTCCCTCGCTGCCCGAGCTACTGTAGCTTGCGGCACGATCCGTAAATATCAGAAGCAGTAATAGAGCCCTAATATTTAGCAGCCATGGAGCGGACCCAGCGCTTCTGGATATGAAGGACCCCGTATCGCACCAGGACAACATTTTCCAGGTGACGTCCCCCACACTGGAGAAAGGGAGACCCCAGAAGAAGTGGAGAGTGTGGCGTAACAGGGGGATCAGGAAGGACACCATTTCCAGTGTGACGCCTGTCCTGATCACCCCGGCCTCTGCATACTGGATCGCTTCAAGGCGCACCACACGTCACTGGGGTTCTACATTATCTAAATTCTGTCCCTTATTCCTATTTCAGGGGTCACGTTGGTCCAGGGATTATTCTGATCGCCATTATGGAGTCAGGAAGGAATTTTTCCCCTGTGATGAGGCTACTGTCGTCTGCATTACGAGGGTTTTTTGCCTTCCTCTGGATCAACACAGGTTGAGTTTGATGGACACCTGTCATTTCCAACCTTATAAACTAATAATTGCCCTAATACCCCCAAATAAATTAGAATTGTCCCTTTTCCCCAGCTAAATAGGTATGGCCGCCATTCCCATTAGAGGATGCCATGATGCAATTACAAAGCCTCTGTGCGGCCAGGACAGTAGAAACCCCCCACAAGTGACCCCATTCTGGAAACTACACCCCATAAGGAATCTAACAAGGGGGGCAGCGGGGATATGGCCCCCTGGTGACGGCCACATTTGGGACGTGAAAATGAAAAAAATTGTATTTTTTATTTTCTCGGCACATGTTCTACGTAAGTGCCCGTCACCAGTGGGGTCCATATGCTCACTGCACCCCTTGTTAGATTCCTTATGGGGTGTAGTTTCCAGAATGGGGTCACTTGTCGGGGGTTTCTACTGTCCTGGCAGCACAGGAGCTTTGTAATTGCGACATGGCCTCCATCCTCCATTCCAGCCTCTAAATGGCGCTCTGTCCCTTTGGTGACTTGCCCTGTGCCCATATGGCACATTATGCCCACATGTGGGGTATTTTCGTACTCAGGGGACACTACCCTACACGTTTTGTGTTCATTTTCTTTTTTAACCCCTTGTGGAAATGGAAAAAAATCAAGGCTAGACCAACATTTAGTGTAATTTTTGTAAAATTTTTACTCTAAATCATTAATCTTGTCATGTTTTTTCATTTTCACAAGGGGTTAAAAGATAAAAAAAAACATTTAATGTGTAGAGCAAATTCCCCTGAGTACGGAAATACCCCACATGTGGACATAAAGCGCCATGCGGGTGCAGGGTAAGCCTCCAAAGGGAAGAAGCGCCATTTGGTTTTTGAAGGCTGGATTTGGATGGCATGGATTTCGAGGGGCCATGTTGCATTCAAAAGGCCCCTGTGTTGCCAAGACAGTTGAAACCCCCCACAAGTGACCCCATTATGGAAACTACACCCCTCAAGGAATGTAACAAGGGGTGTAGTGAGCATATGGACCCCACTGGTGACGGGCACAAATGTGGAACAATGTGGCGTGAAAATGAAATATTACATTTTTTACACTATAATGTTGGTTTAGCCTTGAATTTATCATTTTCACAAGGGGTTAAAAGAGAAAAAAACACACAATATGTGTAGAGCAATTTCCCCCGAGTCCGTAAATACCCCACATGTGGACATAAAGCGCCATGTGGGCGCAGGGCAAGCCTCCGAAGGGAAGGAGCGCCATTTGGATTTTGGAGGTTGGATTTGGCTAGAATGGATGATGAACGCCATGTCTCATTTACAGAGCCCTTGTGCTGCCAAAACACTGGAAACCCCCCACAAGTGACCCCATTCTGGAAACTACACCCCTCAAGGAATCTAACAAGGGGTGCAGTGAGGATATGGACCCCTTGATGACGGGCACATTTGTGCCATGAAAGTGAAAAAATGAAATTTTTCCCTTTCACGTCACATTGTTCCACATTTGTGCCCGTCACAAGTGGGGTCCATATGCTCACTGCACCCCTTGTTAGATTCCTTGAGGGGTGTAGTTTCCAGAATGGAATCACTTGTGGGGGGTTTCCAGTGTCTTGGCAGCACGAGGGCTCTGTAAATGCGACATGGCCCTTGAAATCCTTTTCAGTGAAATTCAGCTTCCAAAAGCCAATTGGCGCTCCTTCCCTTTGGAGGCTCGTCCTGCGCCCCCCTGGCACTCTATCGCCACATGTGGGGTATTTCTGTACTCGGGAGAAACTGCGCTACACGTTTTGTGTCTTTTTTTGCCTCTTATCCCTTTAAGAAAATGAAAAATTGAAGGCTAGAACAACGTTTTAGTGTAAAAAATAAATTTTTCTTTTTTCACGCCATATTGTTCGGAAAATCTGTGAAGCACCTGTGGGGTCCAGATGCTCACCGCACCCCTTGTTACATTCCTTGAGGGGTGTAGTTTTCTAAATGGTGTCACTTTAGGGGTGTTTTTTAGGTTTTGGCACCCCAGAGCCTCTGCCAACCTGAAGTGGTACAGTCAAAAATGACCAAATATAACGGAGGCGTTGAAATTCACTAGGCGCTCCCTTATATCTGAGGCTTGTGGTTGCGTCAAATAGCGCAATAGGGCCACATATGGGGTATTTCTATAAACTGCAGAAACGGGGCAATAATTATTGGGGTGCATTTCTCTGGTAATAGGTTTATAATTATGAAAAATATTGGATTACAATAAAATCTCTGCACAGAAAATTAAAATTTTCAAATTCCTTACACACTTAGCTTTTATTTCTGTGACTCCCCTAAAGGGTTAAAACACTTTCTGGATATGCTTTTGCAGAGTTTGGGGGGTGCAGTTTCTGAAATGGGGTGCTTTGTGGGGCTTTCTAACATACAGGCCCCTCAAATACACTTTAAACCTGAACAGGTCCCTAAAAATATCTGATTTTGAAATTTTACTGAAAATTTGGAAATTTGCTGCTAATGTTTTAAGCTTCCTATCGTCTAAAAAAAATGAAAGATAGTTTAATAAATGCCGCCAACATAAAGTAGACATGTTGCTAATGCTATTTAATATATAATTTATGTGGTATAACCACTTTCTGTATACACAAAAAAGTTTCAAAGTTGGAAAAATGCATTTTTTCACATTTTTTCACATTATTTGGGTTTTTTTCATAAAGATTTGTTATGAGTATCGACTCCAATTTACCAGAAATGTAAAGTACAATATGTCACGAGAAAACAATCTCAGAATCAGCCGGATAGGTAAAAGCATCCCGAAGTTATTAATGACTAAAGTGACACTGGTCATATTCATAAAATTTGTCTCTGTCATTAAGGCCATTTCAGGCTCTGTCCTTAAGGGGTTAAGCTATTTTATTACACAGCTTCTTGTAAGTAAGAAAAAAACAAGTTTAACCCTTTCTGGACCGGGCTAGTTTTCGTTTTTACCTCCTTGTGCTTAAAAGGCCATAGCAGTTGCATTTTTACACCTAGAGACCCTCATGAGCCCTTATTATTTGCATCACTAATTGTACTTTGCAATGACAGGCTGAATTTTTGCATAAAATATGCTGCGAAACCAGTAAAAAATTATATGCGCAGTGAAATTGAAAAAAAAAAAAAAACGCAATTCTTTTTCTTTGGGGGGATTCGTTTTTATGCCGTGTGTCCAATGGGGAAACTGACATGTTATATATGTTTCTCAAGTCGGTACGATTAAAACGATATGTAACATGTATAACTTTTATTTTATCTGATAGCTTGTAATAAATTCAAACCATTGTTAACAAATATATGGTCCTTAAAATCGCTCCATTCCCAGGCGTATAGCGCTTTTTTCTTTGGTCTCTGGGGCTGTGTGAGGTGTCATTTTTTGCACCATGATATGTTTCTATCGATACCTTGATTATACATATGCGACTTTTTGATCGCTTTTTCTGGATTTGATGCAACCAAAAATGCGCAATTGCTGTAGCGCACCGATTGGCTGAGCGGGACTTCGAGACACCGGGAACCCCGAAGCAAGCAGGAGAGGGGACCCGGTGATGTATAGTCTCCAGCGGCCGGGGGGTTAACAGGGCAGGCTGCTGACAAACTTGCAGCAGGGATGTACATCCCTGCTGCAGGTTTGTCTGCCATTGAGTAGACAGGGCCGGGATCCGCAGCGAGTCTCGCTGCGTATTCGAAGTGAAAAACTCGCTGCGGATCCGGCAAGTGGGTTTGGAGCCTAAAGGGAGATTTATCAAACATGGTGTAAAGTGAAACTGGCTCAGTTGCTCCTAGCAACCAATCAGATTCCACCTTTCATTCCTCACAGACTCTTTGGAAAATGAAAGATGGAATCTGATTGGTTGCTAGGGGCAACTGAGCCAGTTTCACTTTACACCATGTTTGACAAATTTCCCCCATAGTATTTCCGTCAGTATTTTGGTCAGTACTTTTTCAACCAAAACCAGGAGTGGGTTGAAAACACAGAAACTATGCAAATCTTTACATTTTCAGCTTTGAAGGTGTACTCTAATCAAATACTATATTTTACCCAGACACCCAGAACCCACACCTATACAAAAATGCAATAGCATTTAGTTACTGTACATTCTAAGGCTTGTTAGCTCATGTTCTGTGCCACTCTGAGTGCCAGGAGTGTTGCTGTTCTTAGGGCTGGGCGATATTGGCCAAAATCAATATCGCGGTTTATCGCACACGTAGCCGCGGTAACGATAATTGAACGATAATTCTGACACGCCCCTTTTCTAAGCTACACCCCTTTTGCAAGCCACACCTACTTGCCATGCCAAAGTGGCAATATTTTGATTCACAAAAGTGAAAAAAATAATAACTCACTTAGCAGCAACACAAGGCAGAGCCATTTAGTGCATACTAGTTATTACAGTATAGGGGCACCGCGCACAGTATAGGCAGCGTATAGGGGTACGGCGCACAGTATATGCACAGTATAGGGGCACGGCGCACAGTATATGCACAGTATAGGGGCACGGCGCACAGTATATGCACAGTATAGGGGCACCGTGCACAGTATAGGCACCGTATTGGGGTACGGCGCACAGTATATGCACAGTATAGTGGCACGGCGCACAGTATATGCACAGTATAGGGGCACGGCGCACAGTATATGCACAGTATAGGGGCACGGCGCACAGTATATGCACAGTATAGGGGCACGGCGCACAGTATATGCACAGTATAGGGGCACGGCGCTTAGTATATGCACAGTATAGGGGCACGGCGCACAGTATATGCACAGTATAGGGGCACGGCACACAGTATATGCACAGTATAGGGGCACGGCGCACAGTATACTGTATGCACAGTATAGGGGCACGGCGCACAGTATATGCACAGTATAGGGGCACGGCGCACAGTATATGCACAGTATAGGGGCACAGCGCAGTATATGCACAGTATAGGGGCACGGCGCAGTATATGCACAGTATAGGGGCACAGCGCAGTATATGCACAGTATAGGGGCACGCGCAGTATATGCACAGTATAGGGGCACAGCGCAGTATATGCACAGTATAGGGGCACGGCGCAGTATATGCACAGTATAGGGGCACGGCGCAGTATATGCACAGTATAGGGGCACAGCGCAGTATATGCACAGTATAGGGGCACAGCGCAGTATATGCACAGTATAGGGGCACAGCGCAGTATATGCACAGTATAGGGGCACAGCGCAGTATATGCACAGTATAGGGGCACGGCGCAGTATATGCACACTATAGGGGCACAGCGCAGTATATGCACAGTATAGGGGCACGGCGCAGTATATGCACAGTATAGGGGCACGGTGCAGTATATGCACAGTATAGGGGCACAGCGCAGTATATGCACAGTATAGGGGCACAGCGCAGTATATGCACAGTATAGGGGCACAGCGCAGTATATGCACAGTATAGGGGCACAGCGCAGTATTTGGGCACTTACAGCTCCTGCAGACACGAGGGACAGGCTGAGGGCAAACAGCAGCTCCAGCACCAGGGCACTGGGCACATACAAGGAGAAGAGGATCTGCAGGGGCTGGCAGCTGCTTCCTTCCTGCGGGGTAGTGACAGCTCTAGATCGCAGTACCATCTTCTACAGGTTCTCTCCCTTGGGCTACCACTACCTCCGCGCTCTGATGGGACAGGTGCTGGGTGGGGAGGGGCTCTGATTGGACAGGCCGGGACGGGTGCATGGAGGAGGGCATAGCGCGCTCTGATGGGACAGGCCGCGTTGGGAAGCATGACGCGCTCTGTCGGGCCGGAGGGGGTGCGCTCTGTCATGCCGCGCACGGAGCTGGGGTAGAGGCGCGCTGTCATGCCGGGCTCTGAAGTATCGGCATCCCTGCACAGACGGCACACGGGCTGGGGGGTCGCGCTCTGTCGTGCTGGGTGCGGAGGGGGGCGCTCTGTCATGTCGGCCTCCCTGCACAGAGAGCACACTAATTCACTTCTCACGGCTCAGGCGGGGAAAGCGTGAAAATACCGCACATACCGTCCTGGCAACGTTGAGGTCGGTTAACCGACGCCAGAGACGGTATCGGTATTTTCACGGTATACCGCCCAGCCCTAGCTGTTCTTGTAAAAATGCTTGTGTCACAGCCTAGCTACTTTCCACTGCTGCCATTTTGTGCCATGATGTCAGCTTATAGTGGGCAGCATCTCTTTTTCCTGAATGTGCCACCCTCCATTTCTCAGACAGCACTTGTGTGCCGTACTCTCGAGTACAGCCGACAGAGCAGAGCTATTGGCCCTACCTCCCCCTTTGACGTTCACATTTAGGTAACATGATATTCTTGGATACGCTTAGACAGATAATTGGAGTTTTCGCCCATTTTTGGTATAATTTCTGTTTATGAACCAGTATTCGACCGGCAAATATTTTTTTCTTTTAATCTGCCTGTTTTGAAAATTCACCCAAAAATTTGTATACTCCAGGATTCGCACCCAATTTTACATTTGTGACTTTTTTAAAGTCGCACAAAGTGGTCAATGCCTACTTCTGGTCAGTACCAGGTGAATATGTCTGTGCAATTTTTTGCGAATATTCTGTAAATATTCTGTTCACAAATTTATGAAAATGACTATTCAGCTGGTTAAAAAACTTATGAATACTGTGTAGAAAAATCATACATTTTTAGACTCAATAGTAAATGTCCCCCATAGTGTCTGGCCAGAGTACCCCATTAATCTAATTTATTTGTTTCCTCTTTCTTTGCCTGTCATATTACATTAGAATTCACCTCTTGTTCAGCTGAGCTGAGTGTATATGGTGAGTGGAAAGAATGCAAAAAGTTTGGGCAGAACTACACAGAATTAGTTACTAATTACACAAAAGACTCCTCGCGGTCTGTACTGCATAGTGCATGTTTATAATGACAGGGTCCTATTAGACGAGGTGATTTTTAATGAAAAACGATAAACGATAAATAAGATTGTTTATTCTTAACCTGAAATCTTTCATTATATTAAACGGAACGATAGTTGTTAGTTATGATTGTTACAACAATCGTTACTCCTATACAACAATCGTTACTATGATCATTTACTCCATCTGATCCCAGCAAAAAAAGGAAAGATGTGCAATTACAACGTACGATTAGTGAACCAATGTGGAATTACAGCAAACGATTAGTGAACGATTAATAATGACTTTAGGGTCAGATCTAAATCAACAGTCGACGACACGCAAGTTATTTTTTAATTGTTGCCTGCAATAATGGTGCGTTTACACACAGCGATAATTCGCCCAATCAATCGTTTAATGATTTTGAAGCAACGATTTGATTTTCATAACAATCAGCATTTAGATGAAGAGAAAAATAGTTTAAAAAATTGTTATTGTGATCGTTTTGAGATCTCTTAAGCCCATCTCACACATAGGGTGAATCTGTGCAAAACTGTTTACACGAAGCGATCTGCGAATTTTTAGCGAATGAACAACGACCGTTTGAGAACATGTTGAAAGATCAAACTGCTTTCCTGCCCGTGGTCCCAGCCCTGGTAGCAGCCCTCAGTCATTCTGTGGTCCCGCCTGCCTCTGCAAGTTCCATATACATTATTGTCAGATGCTAAAGATGGAACAAGTGCTCTCTGCAGATGAGAAGAAATTCATTGAAGCTACCAGATAAATTCTTGAAGATTTCTCTTATTGTTTTACTTCCTCAGCCAGAACATACATGTACATATACCCAGACAGTGGCAGCCATTCAGCCAATCACTGACTGATGCAGGACATCGCAGCAGCCAGTGATTGGCTGACCGGGCTGTCATTTCCTGAGATGTGACACCCAGGTAAAGAATGAGAGAACCTGCTGTGTTAATATAGCAGGATACAATAAGTTCTTCAGAAACAGCTGCAAGTTACCAGAACTCATAGTCAGGAGTCAGGAAAAGATAACTATTGCATTGTACAGTAACCAGGTGTGGCCACGTCTGATTGATACACCAGCAATCAGATATTGATAGTATATCTATGCCATCAGTTTGTGTAAATTAAACTGATTTAGATCTAATTCACCAGATACTAATACCTCCCGCTGCACATCAATGGAACCTGCACACAGAGGATACATGATTTGCATTCTTATCCATGTGTCATCTATGCTAGAACATACATACAAAGGAAGAGTGATTTCAAAATGTAGACAGTACATTCTGATCCCTTATCTGTCAGCCCGACAAACCGGTCCGCTTAGTTTTTTTTGGTGTCAATCTACTTCTCAAAAAGGAAAGATCTATAAATCACCCAAAGCTTTAAGAAAGGGGAGAAGAGAAGTGATAGCATCAGTGTGCCCTACAGATGGATATTAAAATGGATGTGTGAAAATCCTCGGTGTAAATCTTCACAACAGTCATAATAGCCGGGCTCAAATAAGACGGCTAAATCAGTGTTTTTGGTAAACAGCGAAAATCAAAGCTGGCTTAGGGGTATAACACTTGAAGGATTTTTTTTAGGTAGAACAGATTAAGACTCATGGGAGTGAAGTCTATATACGGTGCATACAGTGTGTGTGTGTGTGTGTGTGCGTGTGTGTCCTTCCCCGACTGATGACAGCTTTTCTATTATGGATCTGAATGACACGGGGAAGGGAACGGATAATCCTCTCAATATAATCACATTTTATAGAATTGACGTCATTATATTTTGAATGTAAGGTAATATCATCCTCATCTAAGCACAATTACATATTACAGTCTTGACGTCACTGCGTTTTGAATGTAAGGATTACAGAGGCTCAAACTTCATGCGGATTTGCAGGACTATATTAGTAATGAATAGGTAGTTAGCTAGAATGTGATAAAAAATTATTTATTAGAGGGAACCTGCCACCTGAGAACAGAGGGAAGAGCCCGCCAACCCCCCTGTGGAGCCCCCGATACTTACCTCATCCAGCAAGTCCCACTCCAGAAGCCGGCCCCTCCGCAGAGAAATCGCCGCCCGACAGTCTGTGCGCGCGTTATGTAAATGAGAAGGGATGAGTCCGACGTCCATAAGAAATCACTGGAGCAGTGATTTCCTATGGACGTCGGACTCATCTCTTCTCATTTACATATCGACCGTCGGGCGGCGATTTCTCCCCAGAGGGGCCGGCTTCTGGAGTGGGACTTGCAGGAGGAGGTAAGTATCGGGGGCTCCACCGGGGGGTCGGGCAGGCTCTTTCCTCTGTTCTCAGGTGACAGGTTCCCTTTAAAGGGAATCTAGCGGCAGGTTAGACTAGATTTAGATTCTTATAGGGCTGGGGTGAGGAGTGCGGCCATAACTTTATTTAGAGGGTCCACTGCTCCACTTATGATACATGTAAGGGTCCTATTAGCATAAGCATTTTGCATAAGCATAAGCATTTTTTAACGATTAGCGATTAACAATTAACAATCGCAAACTAGATTGTTTATCGTTAACAGTGATTTTAGGGGCAGATCTAAATTAACAATCAACGACACATGAGCGATTTTTCAATCGTTGTCTGCGATTGGGCGATTATTGTTTAAATTCGAATGATATAACGATTTTCTGCACTATAATCGTCCAGTGTAATAGAGCTCTTACTTTTTCTGAATATGTTTGTTGCACTGGGGCGGTCCTGTAGCCCTCGGTACACCGATCTGCCTGCCAGTTCCTGCAGTATGCTATTTTACAAATATTCATAATGCCGCTCTGCAGTGACCAGTGGCCAGAATGATGTCACTGCGCAGTGCACCAAAAGCTACAGATCCACCACCAGTGCACCAAAAAGTAACATATATCATTAATGGTGCAGGGGACCTTCTAAATAGAGATATAGTGACAAATGGTGGTCTTATTGGGCCGTCATGTAGAGTTGTCCTCTATATACTGGATTTGGTCAGCAAAAGTATGATGGTGCTACAGTATGTATGGGATAACACTTGTTCCTTGTATACTGATATTGTGTAACAGCATGATTGTAGAAGCATACATTAGTCCATGTTCTGAAATTGTCTTTACCTATGTGAACTATAAATATGGTATGGGGGAGGGAGGAGTATTAGCCATAGATAATAGCTAATATTTTAAGCCAAGCATCCAAAAGTTTACCCAAAGCACATATACTGGCATCTATAGGTTGCAGGGGAGGGGAGTGAACAATTGGAGTCATGGAGTGTTCTACTTATAAAGATTAGTTGAAGTTATTTTCAAGTACTCCTAATGCTGTCCCCCAGCAACTAACATGAGATCTGATACTCTTTGACTTGGAGGGCATTGTGCAAAAGGTATAGGTATCGTTTAACTAAAATAATTAAATTCCAATCATCTCTTAGTGCTACAAGGCTGAGGGGGACATTTAAGAAACATTCGCCCAAGGTGTACGCCAGGGAGAAGGTGCAGATTCGCCCCTTCTTCCTGGCGTCCACCTGCCATATGTCCCGCTTGCCCGATGGGCAGGTTGGGGGAGCTTGGAGGGCGTGACAAGGCGGGGAGGAGGCATGCCCTCCTCCCGCGCCTCCTACGCAGGCGTAAATCATGATCCAAATCTGGTAGCAGGTGTAGATCCAGTACGTCAGGCGTAGGTTCAGGCGCTTGGCTGGCGCGCACCTCTTAGTGAATCCTGGCGGGGAAAGGGGGCGGGCCTAATATAAGACCGATGTACTTATACGCCGGTCTTCATACATCCCTCCCTAAATGTTTACCCGCTGATCTGTGCTCATTCACTGAGTCTTTCACATGGCCCAGTAATCATGCAGCCTCCGTCAGACTATAGTAAAAGAGCACCGACATCACTGATCAATTAACCAGCATAAGCAATCTTATGATTGCCTATAAAAGTCCCCTAGAGGGACTTAAAAAGTGTAAAAAAAACAAAACAATAGTAAAAAATAGTTTTTAAAGATATTACAAAGCCAAATAAAAATATGCAGAACATAAATAAATGCGCAATATTGGCCAAACTATTCAAATATAAAGACACTATTGTCGCACAGTGAACAGTGTAAATGAAAAGAGGAGAAAAAAAGGTCGGGATTGCTGATTTTTTAATCACATTACATAGCTATTTTGCCAATTCAGGAACATACCTGTCTGTCTTGTTAAATAGTTAATAATCATGTTATGAGACGGCTGCCTTTCTCGATTTATTCCCGAAGTGGGAACATGGCTTATATCAGAGAAAAATTCCCAACTTCCCCAATATGGCACCAATAAAAGCTATAGATCATTGCACAAAAAATAATCTTCAAACAGCCCTGTAGGTGGAAAAATAAAAGGGTTATAGGTGTCAGAATAGGGCACTTTTTTGTAAAAAAAAAAAAATGTAAACAAGAATATTGCTGTATTCAGACTGACCTATAGAATAACAATAACATGTCAGTTTTACCGTAATTTGCATTGCATAAAAACTGAAACCTCCCTAAAAAATCTCACAAACAATATCATCATATATTTTATGGTAGATTGAAAGTAGCCAGTACAAAGTCCTGAAAAAACAAGCCCTGTAGATAAATTAAAGTGGTTTATTCCATATAATTCGCATACAGCGCAGCAAAAAACGGGTTCATGCAAGGTTTCTGAGGCTTCCCGTCTCCATCTACAGGCATGCCTTAAGATGGAGGCAGGAGGCCTCAGAAACATTGCATGAGCCTGTTTATTGCTGTGCTGTATTCACATTATATGGAATAAACCACAAAGTTTTGCTTTCACTAACTTGAGTGCCGTTGGAGACTCCATTCTATCTAGCCATAACCCTGGTCAAGATTAAACTAACTGGCACCTACGGATTTGGATGGAGTGTACTGCTACATTACATTAACCATCTACATAGATAGATTAAAAAGAGAGAAATGAAACAACTGTGTTTCCTTTCCCCTAAACTGCTCAGGAGGCTGTCATTGTTGTTGTTTCCATGCCCCTTGGTCAGGTGCTCACTGATTGGTGTGGCAGGGCTACAGATGAGGTGTAACATCTTGCCTGGCAACAGAAAAGACAGAGATCAAGTGACTTGGGTTTCAGAAGGGAGGGGAATGACAGAGGAGCTGAGACAGAGTGGACCAGGAAGTGAGGATTTTCTGCAGCTTCAGTGTCAGGATGTGCTGCAGACAAACGGCCCAATTTAAATCAAATAGACATTTGATCTAGACCCAAGAAGTAATCCGTGCATCAACCCATAGGAAAAATTACCGTAGTGGTCAGTAGTTGACTGCAAAGTCATCTGTTCTGTATGTAGGGTTGTCTTCTGCTGGTTCTTTGGAGCCTATTCTTGTGTCACTGGAGGATCATACAGTACTCTGGCATGCCATTAGACTCTACAGTTGATTATCATTACTGACCAGGGATAGTTTACAAATAACCCTGAGATTTTAAAATGTAACTAATAACCCTGGACGCAAATCTTTGAGAGATCCCGTGTATCTATCATGTGCAACGGCACATTCCTAGTAATGTATCTCTTCTTCTTCTCTCCCCTTTGAGTTACATATTACACATACTGATTGAAGCTTTGTAAGATGATTCTCTTGGCATGTTGACATGAGATCCACCCAGGGAGATTTGACATGGTGCTTTATTAATTCTGTCATTGTGATATACTTATGTCACTTCTTGGAAAACCTAACCTGATAACAAAGCTAAAATATAAGATTGACTGATTGCATATGTGTACACACCCTGCTCTATGGAGCTCTTTAATATTTGATCAGCAATAAAGATGATGGGGTGGGTGTTCCGAGAGTATAAAAAAAAGCTGGCAGCAGAAAATACTGAAACGTTACTGTACTGGTTAAATCACCCATTGATACAGGATGATGATCTGGAGATTCTCTGTTTATTTTACATCTATGTGTTGTACTATATTTACTTTATTTTATCTATTATATATTTATTTAAACCAAGAAAACACAAAATTGAGTATTGTAGCATAAATTTATTTCACACCATATTAAAATACAAAAAGAATCTAACAAAAATGTGATCAACACTAAAAGCAGGGCGGCAATCCTGGAGAGATATCATGTGTAACAACCAAATGTAAGAACAATTCATGAAAAAGAACACTGAGACTGGACAACAAAGTGCTAAGTGCAAGATAGTAACGCTGGAACAATGTCCTAAGTATATAATACAAGTCCGTCCCACCCCATATCTGAACTGTATATATTACCAATAAGTCACAGGGATCAAACCACTCTCCAGGACGCCACCACCCCGACGCGCGTTTCGTGTCCTTCGTCCGGGGGATTTGGTTTTGCTTATACTCACCCTTTCCCTCCTCCTATCCTTGCTTTCTGTTCCCTATTCACCTTTCAATTCAAAAAAATCTTTAAGGCCATGTTCACATGACGTAAGACACCGGCCGTTTCGTGACCGGGCCGGGTCAGGGAATGGCTGGTGTCAGACAAGATCATCCCTGATGATCTCAACCTCTGATGAACTGGCATGTGGGGGCATCCGTGCGCACTCACATCCTAATTTGCTGCTGCACACAATGGAGCGTGCGCCCAGGGCCACACGCTCCATTCTGTGCACTAACAATTTAGTTTTTTGCGGCACTGCCAGGGATCCCGACCAGAGTGTTTACTATGTGTATACACTCCGGCCGGGATTCCATAGGCAGCAGCACTACGTAAGTTCCTTAGTAATCACGGCTGTTGTTGCAAATCGGCAACAACGCTTGTGATTTTTACGAAACTTACGTAGTGTGAACATAGCCTGTGGGAGCCTATGCCTATATAGTGGCATATGTCAGAGTTTTCCAGTGCCCAACAGAGAAGACTAAAGTATGTAGAAAGTAATAAAAGGGATGTGCAAGTGTATAGGATGGGTGGTGTGTAGAGAAGCTTATTCCCCAATAACAGCAACCCCTACCCCTGTGATGACCAACCTGTGACACACGTAGCCATATTCGCTGACATGTGGGCGCGTGCCGAGAAGGACTCCGACACAGTCCCAGTGGTGCTGCAATGACAGCAGCCATACCCTATGGCATTGCTCCCTGGCTCGGCTTGCCCCATGTACTGCCAAACACATGCTCCACGTCACCTGGCACTCTTTGCCAATTAGGTGTGTGCGCTGCATGCTCCCTTCTAAAGAATGGACTAGACCGTTCTGCAAATCGGTGAGTATGCGGGGGTGGGGGAGAGGTTTCTGGAAGAAGGGATGGGGGCAGGGGGACTGGGGTGTGTGTGCGCTGGTGAAGTGAAGGGGCAGGGGGGACTGGGGGTGTATGCTGGTGAATGGAGGGGGACTGGGGGATGCTGGTGAAGGGATGGGGCCTGGGTGTGTGTGCTGGTAATGGGTTGAGGGGGCAGGGGGATTATGGGGGTGTATGCTGGTGAAGAGATGGGGCCTGGGGTTGTGTGCGCTGGTCATGGTATGGGGGGGGGAGG